>NC_137773.1:141271818-141501818 GCF_963455305.1 Plecotus auritus | reverse complement strand
TAGGTGTAGACGTTGTTATACTTGAGCGGCTTGTACTTGACCAGAAAGAAGATGAAGATGCTCTGCAGAGAGATGGGGAGAGGTCCCTGGGGCCAGTGTGCAGGAGGCCAGGAGTGGAGAGGATCTACCCCATGTGACAGCCTTGGAGAGGCAAGGCTCTGCCCTGGTCCACAGGGAATTTGAGGACCATCCCACCAGCATAAGACACACAGGGAATGGACCCCCCACAGAATCCAGGACCTCACTGGGGCTGTGGGACTCTTCCACCCCCAGGAGCCACAGGATTTTTATTTTTCCTAGCTATTTATTGGGACTGGTTCCAAAGCTGCCTTTCAGAACTACAATGGTTGGTGAAGATGCTTTGAGATACTTCTGGTACCAAGAACTGGGTGAAGAGCAGTGGGTTGTTTCTTATTCAACATTCAGGTCATGAAGGCCTCTGACTCCACAGTCTGGTCAGAGGGTGAGCCCCAACTCTACCCTCAGTTGTGCTGCTTTCGCAGTTAACAACAAAGTCACATGTCTCTCACAGAGGCAGGTCACAGCCACCCAGTTGCAAGTATAGAGCCTGAGGCTCTGAGAAGTGGGGTGACTTGCTTAGAGTCAAGCAAGCTGGTGGCAGAGCACGGACCTCAGAGAGGCCCCTCCCTCGCCAAGCCCAGGTGCTTCAGACTTTCTGAGTATACAGAGGGTCGCCCAGGTGATGTCACCGCCTCAGTTCTAGCCCAGCCAGGTCTGGAGTGGAAAAGAGAGTGGGCACTTACCGCACAGATCCCGGGGGTCACGACCTTCCAGCACCATTTAATGAGTGACAATGGCCGGTAGCCAATCATGTCTTCGATGTTATCATAGAAGCGGTTGCTTCCTGTCCAGAATAAAACAGGCACACACCCGAGAATTTGTACAAGACTCAGAGGGAAGGCTAGAAGGGTTTGCTTTCCCCAGCTGGGCACAGGCAAATCGTGGCAGGGACCTGATTCATTACTGCTTAAAACTACCAAGACGTTATACCTATGTGAGGTTTCGGGATGAACTACAGAAGGAGGGATTCTGGTCTGCTATTGGAAGGATCCCTCCTGACCGTGAAGCCCAGGAAACAATGAGGAGTCTGTGGGAGAGAGGTGGAAAGTGGTCTCTGGAGAAGCAGGGTGAGGTGCTGGCTGACTTGCATGGAGGCCAGGGCCTGCTGGGCTGCTAATGAGCAGAGTGGCTGCAAGGGCCAAGTTCACAGTAGGAATATCCATCATCATCAAATGTCCAACTCATTCTAGGAACAGGAGGACCAGAAGGCAGGTATTTACTGAGGGCCAGGCAATGTACTGCCTGCTTTGCCTAAATTATCTCCTAGTTGGAGACATAATGATGATGATGAGCCCATTTTTCAGATGGAAAAACCGAGTCTCAGGGGCAAAAGGATTGGCCCAAGGTCATAGTCCCTAAACCTGAAACCCCTCTCTCTGTTGTGGGGGTATAGAAGCAGGAATGTATCCTGACAAGTGGGAAGGGCCAAGGAGTCTCTGAGGGGAAGGAGGATGAGGTTGACATTGATGGAGATGGGCCACAGAGAACCTGAGCCCATCCCTGCTGTGGATGCCTGTGTCCTGGGCACTGATGCCACTGCAGTGTGGGCGGGCTTGGCCGTGACTCACCGTACACCCAGCCGATGCAGACACACTCAAAGATGGCCACAAAGAGAAGGCACATCCCACTGGCGGCATAGGAGTCAAAGAGCTGGAAGATGTACATGCCACCCTATGGGGTGAAAGGACAGACACATGGACAGAGAAATGAACAGACACATGAGGGAGCAGGATCAGCCAGCTGGCCTTGGGAAGGGCCCTCTGCTCTGCCTTGTGTCTACCATCAGCCAGGAGTCACGTCCACCAGGGCAGACTGCTTCCCCCTAATCCCTACAACATTGCGCCCTCTCCATCTAGGCACCCCTAAGACACCATCCTCTGGGAACTGTTGGGATCATAATGATTTTTATTGTCTTTGCTCCCCAATGCTAGGAACAACACAGGAAATCAGAGACTCGAGGTTGGGCAGCCTTAGCACCTCTCCCTAATGGTGCAAACAGCCTCAACCTCTCCAATCCTTCTGTGCACCAGCTTTCACAGGGACCTTTCTAATATGCAAATCCAACCGTGCCACACCACTGTTTAATACTGCCCGTTGGCTTCCTTAAGCCTGCCAATCAGGACCGCCTTCCTCACTTGGCCTCACCACCCCCCACCCTCAACATGCTCCCTTCTGGACAGACTGAGGCACAGTCTCACTGCTCTGCCTTTGAACATGCTGCTCCCTTTCACTTGTAAGTTCCTTCAAAGCTCAGCTCAAATGCTACCTGCTCCAAGAAGCCCTCCCTGACAGCCTCATTATTTCTTTGGGCTTCCACAGCATGTTTTTATGAACTTAGAATTTAAAAAAGTATTGCCCTTTCAGTTGGTGCTGAGCTCCGGCTGGGAAGGCACACCAGTCCTTGTTATGGCCCTCATTACAGAGCCTGGCTCACAGCAGGTCCCCAGTAAGTGCAAACTGAATTGTGTAGAGTGAGAGACCATGGAGGAGGGACTCTGACAGGCTTGTCTACACTGTGTCCCCGGTTTGGCCAAGGCTTGGCACATGGAGGTGTGCAGTCAATTTTTATAGGAATGACCTGGGCCTGTTCTGTAATATACAATTCTGTGATGATTAAGTTCAGTGGGAGACCCAGGAAGGTGCACACTCAGCTGACCTATTACAGGGCAGGCAGTATTGTTATCCCTAATGTTCACATGGAAAAACAGAGCCACAGAGCAGTAAGAACACTTGCTGAACATTGTCAAGCTAGCCAGTCATGGGGCTGAGGAGTGAACCCAGGTGGCCATGCGCTTAACCACCCACTATACTGCCTCGGTGGAACATAAGACATTTGTGGCCTATTTTTTCCCTAGAGCTGAGCTTTAAATGTCTATAAATGAGGGGGAAGCTCTCTTGCCAGCAATTACTGTGAAGGCCGAGGCCGACATGGCCCATTTGGCAATTTAAACTTCCCCTGTGTGATTGCACAGATATTCCTCTGTGGAGGCAAGAGATGGACATGTGAAGTCATGGTCTCGGGCAGCCAAGTGTTGGCTCCCTGCAGGGCCCTGGGGGCTGCAAGGCACCCTGGGGCAGACCGAGGCTTCAGGTGGAGGGTGGACATGAAGGCTCTGAGAGCTGGTGGGCCCAGGGCCAGAGGCCCACAAGGACCTTGCACTGCCTGCGCCAAGCCGGTGCTGCCCAAGCCAATGCCTGCTCTGGCAGTCTTGTCCTCATCAGCCTCTTTAACTCATCAGGTTAACCCCCAATTTGTGTGTGACAAAAGACTCGACTCTGCATAATTAATCAGCACTTAATGAGGCCCTGCTCACAGCAGCCCCGGTTTCTCTGCCTGGGGAGAAGTGAGATGGCAAGAAGAAGTGCCACACCATTCATTTGCTCCAACACTGATTATCAGTCCGTTAATGTGACAATGACTAGGAGTAGTAATAACACCAGCCACCTCACAGCAAGTGCCCACTCCAGCGGGCCCTGAGGGAACAGAGCCAAGCGAGGTCTCTCTGTGGACCTCAGGGTCTGCTGGGGGCAACAGGTGAACAGATAGGTCATTATTACAGTGGGAGGGGGGCTCGGCTGAGCTTGGGAAAAGTGCTGTGGGGAAGGAGAGCAGAGGAGGCTTCCAGGAGGCAGCAGCATTTGGCTGAGAGGTAGAAGATGAGGAGGTTCAATGGCTGACCTCGGTATCACAGCAGCTACTTGGACTGATTCTGAGTTTCCTCATTTCTTCCCATGTTTTTTATAAACCTCGTCTTGTCTCTAAGCAACAGGCTCTTCTTTCTTTTTTTTTTTTGCTTTTTAAATTAATTTTTTTTTTAGTGTAGGGAGGAAGATACCTAATGTCATACTTGAGAAAGTATTTATGAGACAGGATGGCTGCAGGAGGGGGAGTGAAACATGTTTCTATGGAGCAGTCTTAATTTGAGGGTCATGATGAACCCCTCCTCACCCACAGGCCTACTGGAGACAAGAAGATGGGTGCACAGGAGGGCTGAAGGTAGAACACTGTGCCTGAAGGTGCCAAACATCATCACGTGTATCTGTTCTCAGCAATGCTCCAGAAAAGCCTGCTTTGAACTTTAGCCCAATAACAGTAACTAGTTGAAGTTACAAGTGACTGTTAGGGGTGGCCCATGCATCAATTCCAGCATTCCCTCTGTGAGCTTTATTCCTCTCTGGTCATGACAGCAGTGACCTTTAGCTGAGCATTTACACAGCAAGGCATTGTGCTGAGAGTCATGAGAACTTTCGTGCGGTTCTCACAACACCCCACTGGGAAGATGAAAGAACCGAGTCACAGAGAAGGTACTAGACCTGGCTGGGTCACACAGCTACTCCATTCCAGACTGGGATAGGACATCAGACCTGTCCAACCCGAAGCCCAGGCACGTCACCCTTGTGCGTGTCCTCCGTTAACACTCACCTCCGTTAACATCACAAGGCCCAGAAAATAGGAGATGACCGACAGGGCCAGGATCAGCAGCTCCCGCCGATAGCCCCTCCGGAAGACCTTCGGGTACATGTCCACCACGGCGGTCACCAGGCTTTCTACACACACAAACTGGATGGGGCAGATACAATGGTGTGAAGCCCAAGGAAAGGGGGATTTCAGTGGCCCTGGCTGTGGCGATCACAGCAAGCCTAACCCTGGGCTTCCTCCCCACAGGGCTTACCTTCATTCCCACACTCACTCTCAGGGACGGAGGGCCCGGGAATAACAGCAGCAATCCCAGCACTTACAGGGCTCCAGGACACTGAGGCTCAGAGAGGGGAAGTAACCTACCCAAGGTCACTCAGCAAGGAAGTGGCAGAGTCAGAACCTGAACTGGGGTCTCCGGACTCCAGTACTCCTTCTCCCCCATGCTGCCTGCCAACGGCCTATGTGCTGGGCCCTGTCCTGGGGTCAGTGACTTAAATGAGACCCAGCCCCTGTTTGGGAGGAAGAGGAGAACTGAGAGCTGAGTGCTCTGTGGGCGGCAGGCTCTGGTCCGTCTCTGCAGGCAGGCAGCACGTGACTTGCTCATTCTCCAGGACTGGGATAGTCCCCCATCCTTTGCTTCTGGGCGGAGGCAATCAGAGCTAAAGCAGCCCCCAGTCCCTGTGTTGCCAGCGCATGAGTCTGGGGTGGGGAGTGGAGGGGGAGTGAGCAGAACCATTTCTTGGTCCCAAATCCTTTATGATTCATTTTACCTCCTCAGGAAAGGTATCTGCATCCTCATTGTGCAAAGGGACTATAGCACAGAGAGGGGAAGTGATTAGCCTAGCGTTGCACAGTGGGCAAGAGGTGTGGGGCAGAGACTCAAACCCAGCCCAGACTCCAAAGCCGAGGCTCTACAGCAAGGCTGGCTGTGCTCATCTAGGACTGAACCTAGAGAGACATCACAGCAGGTTCGCTAACAGACACACAGGTCTGGGTGCATGTCCCTGTCAGCTACTTCACACAAATGCATGCACTTACATCCTCTCACACTGTAACACTCCCCCAGCCTGTCCTCCCAATCCTCTCCCTGGTTTTCTTCATCTGCAAACAAGAATCACAAAAGGAGCCCCCAGCCTGTGTGGTTATTGTGACAAAGAGCTGAGGACACAGCCCAGGCACAAAGCGAGTATAGCATGTGGGGGTGAGCAAAGCAGCCATCTTGCCCTCCATGCCAACTCCCCTCATCCCCTGGCAAACACGGTATCTCAGCCCAATGGCTGGCCCAGCTCAGCCCAGGGACTCACAGAGCCAAGGCCCCACCCCCACTTCCCTGCACCCAGGCGGGCCTGTTACTGACTCACAGAAGCTGAGACCCCTTCTGAGGCCTCCACCACAACAATGGAAGAGAAGATTAGGAACGACAATGGAGGGAAGATTATCAGCAGAAACAACAGGTGCTTCAGCAGCTCGGCCTGGCTTAGCAGTTTCTGAGAAACCATCCAGGGGAAGAAATTGGACTTGGATGGGTTGACAGACATACCGGCCACGGGGCTTGGTGCAGAGTGATTTGCACAAGGTCATGGTAATGGGCAGCACCTTGCCAATAGACCCCAGTCTGATAGAAGAGCCAGGTGTTGGCTGGAGGACATTCTCCGGGGCTCTTAGGGGAACCAGCTGCTATGGAGCAGCGGGGCAAAGGACGGATTTGTGGGACTAAAGAGCCACTGAAGGCTACAGGATTCTGGCTGAAAAACCAGGGAGAGGATTGGGAGGACAGGCTGGGGGAGTGTTACAGTGTGAGAGGATGTAAAAGTGCAAGTGCATGCATTTGTGTGAGATAAATGACAAACTGCTAGTCCTAACTGTACACTCTTCACTGAGGAAGGAAGATTGCCAAGTGGAGGGCGGATGGAGACAGTCCCATAGGAACTGACAACAGAGGCAGGCAGGCGAGATGTGGGGGATGGGGAGCTGGTGGTGGCACTGAGGACCAGGGGGCTGCCTGGGTGATGTCATGGTGGCCTCAATACAGAGATGGAGGAGGGGAGGAGATGCTTTCCTATGTCCCTGGTTGGGACAGGGACACATGCTAGTCGGGCTAAGAAATCTCTAACCACTGCCCACTTCCTGAGCATTTCTTCTGCTTTGCCAGGTGGTACCATTGGGCACAGGTATTTGCCAGAATGGAAGTATTTAACAGTGTTTTAAAAACTTGAACTGGGAGTTGGGAATTCCAGGTAAGGAAAAGAGTGTTTGGGGAGACTTGGATGGGACCCGAGTAGCTATGTTTTGGGGTGATTGTGGAGGCCACCTGGGGGATGGAGGTGTGCTGGCAGGAAAGCAGGGTGGGGACAGAAGGCAGGGCCCTGATGACCGGGACCAGGAGGTGGTGACTTGGCCCAAGAGCCTCCCTGCCCTCCTGGCCTGGGCTGCCTGCTTCCTCCAGCACCTTACCTGGCTGTCCAGGCCCAGGAAGATGAGCATCATGAAGAACAAGGTGGCCCACAGTGGGGAGAGAGGCATCATGGTGACAGCCTTGGGGTAAGCGATAAAGGCTAGGCCAGGGCCTGGAGAGGAAGCAGAGAGAGAAGGTGCTGGGTGGAGTCCAGTCCCTCATTCATTGTTATTCTAATCCATCGTGTATTGATGCTTCCTTTGTGCCAGGTGCTGTGTCTAACTCTCACTCAAATCACTTAAATCTCCCAACCACCCCATGTGGTTGGTACTATTATGATGTCCATTTTGCAGATGAGCTAGCAGAGGCATGGAGAGGGAAGCCAGGGTCTGCAAGGGTCAGGATTCAAACCCAGGTTGGTCTAACACACAGACCTTCCTCTGAACAGACCTGTCTCTACTATTATCATCAGGGCAAGAAGCGTTCTTATTAAAATGCAGGCTCTCGGGCCCAACCTAGATATTCTGATTTGGTACAACTACCCCAGGACGACGCTTAACCAACTGAGCCACAGCAGTCAGGCCCCACCAGACATTCTTGTAGGTGAAAAACCATTTTAGACTTATCTGAGATTAGAATGTAACTCTGTCGTGTAAACACAAATGATTTTTGTACTTTTTAATATATATTTTTTCCATAATTCAAACATCATGTAAATCAAGGGAAGAATTAGTCACCATTTTGCACACCTCAGTAGCAATAACCCTGCCTATAGTGTGTTTGATACAAACACACAGCAATCTATACTTAAGAATGTCACACTCATGATGAATCTGCATCTAGAAAAGGAAAGGGAGAGAGAGGCTCATTGAGCAGTAGGAACAGCATGTGCAAAAGCCCTGGGGTAGGAGGAAGTGAGCTATGTCGCAGAAGTGAAAGCAGGCTACTGAGGTGGGACAGAGTGAGCATGGGGGGAACGAAGCAGGTGGTGAGGGGGTGAGGCCACAGGAGCTGGGCAATGCAGGAGCATGGGGCTAAGAGTTTAGTATTTTGAGGAGCCAACAAAGGCTTTATATTAGAGAAGGACAGGATCAGATTGACACTGTGGAAAAAATTACTCTGCAGGGTAGCGTGTGGAACAGAGCGGTCATAGTGGAGGCAAAAAGGCCAATGTAAGGTTCCTGCAGTCATCCAGGTGAGTGGTGATGGTGGTCTGGGCTGGTGGGGACAGTGGAGTTGGGGAAAAGTAGATGAAGAGGAGCAGCGTTGAGGAGGCAGAATCTCCACAATGAATGGGGTTGTCAGAATGAATGGGGGCATGACTGGCATTGAGTAGATGAAGGCTAGAGAGGGTAGGCTCCCTGTGCTGCTCTGGACAAATGTCCCACAGAGATTATTATTTTTTAATGTTTTTATTAATTTTAGAGAGAGAAGAAGAAAGAGGGGGAGATGCTTGGATTCTGGAGTGAAGAGGTGTCAACGTTTCTCTCTCAGGTAATTCCCAGGATCCTATTTGAGGACAGATGGTGGATCAACTCCCGAGACTTGGCCCAGGAGAATGTGCCGAGGAAAAAGATAATATTTTCATTGTAACCATCACCCAACACCTCACCAACCTTTGGAACTTACCTGACTCTGCCACCTCGGCAATAGGTACCCCCTGCTCATATGCCATGAAGCCCAGGACCGAGAAGATGGCAAAGCCGGCCACGAAGCTGGTTCCGCTGTTCAGGCAACAGAGCATGATGCAGTCCCTGTGGGGAAGCAGTGGGAGGGGCTCAGGTCAGAGCGGGTGGCACAGGCTGGAACATTCTGTCTGAGCACCATGCTGCCTTGTGTGTGGGCAGGGCGGTGAGGGCACCGATAGCACCATTTGCCTGATGAAGCCCTTGTGGTTCAGAGGGGTTAGGCGGCTGGCCCATGGTCACACAGCTTCTGCTGCACTTCTAGATGATAAGTAGGTCACAGACCAGAACTTGGAGTGGGAGTGGGAAGGGAGGCAGCAGAGAAATAGCAAATGGGAAAATGCACAACTAGTAAGAAAACACTTGGAAACAAACCACTGCCCCACCCACCAAGTCCCTGGCAGGAGAAAAAACCATGGAAAGCAGGAGAGGATTGATTTTCTAGGAGCTCAAAAAAGGAGGCCAGAGAAACCTCTGAGAAATGGCTGCTTCTCAGCCAGGGAGCATCCACGGGCTTCATACTGCAAGCTCCCCACAGCCTTGGGAGAAGACATCCCTCCTGGCCAAGCTTCCTACCAGAGCAGCACCCACAGACCTCACTGCTCAGTCCCTGCTCTGCTGCTGCTAGAAGGCAGCCCTTCCAGGTAGGCCCCTCATCGATTTATCGGAGCAGTGACAGTCCCCTCTTCCAATGTCACAATGAACACTAGATTAAGGACAGAATCAAACTTTCACCTCCTCTTCTCCTGACTCTATACTTTTTGTAATACAACCAAAGGGTACACCCTGTTGTCTTGTAATGGCTCTGAGAATCAAGGGCATAGTGGAGAGCACACTAGACGGGCTCAGGGTTCCAATTCTCTCTGCAATATATTTTCTCTGGTCCTGATCTCACCAGCTATAAGAAAAGGGGCTTGGGTAGATTCAATCTATTGACTCTTGGGCCTTGTGATAGATTAAATCATTTTCCAGCAAGCAGTTGTTCCCCCTATCTTCTTCCTTGAGATGGAGAATATCTGACATGTGACTTGCTTTGGCTAATGGATGTTAGCAAATATAATACAAACAGAGGCCACAGATATACTGGTGTGATTTGATTGTCCTTTGTCCCTTCTGTGACTTACCATGAGAAGAAATTCCACAGGAGAACTGCTGTCCCTGCAACCTGAACCCAGAACGTACCCATATAGACCAGACTTGAGCCTGGCCTGGATCCTGGAACCAAACCCATTCAACCCACAGCCCTAAGGAGAGCTTCCCCCGCTGACCAGCAAACTTAGGTGCAATAATAACAAATGCTTGTTGTGGTAAGCCACTGAGTTTTGGGGCTGTTTATTACACAGCATTATTGTGGCAGTGAATGACTGATACAGGTTCCTTTAAAGAACTCTTCTGGCAGTGTGGACGTAGGATAGGCTGGCAGACAAGGGGACTTTATCTGCAAGCCTGATGTACCACCTCTCATAAGGAAATTCAGCTCACCCCAGGGTAAGGCAGAGTTATTCCTAGGATTGGAATAAATCTGCTCCTTGACCCTGACTTATCCAACAGTGGGAAACAAGGTGGTACTGGTGAGGAAAACGTTTTCTCCATATCCTCTGGAATTCTGTATCATTTGGATTTGCAATGTGTCCAGTCCTGTGCTAGGGTTTTTTTGAACACTATATCATAGAATCCAGAGGATCAGGGAGGAGGTTTCACAGTCATCGGGTGGTGAAGTTGAGATGTGCATGCATTTATCTCAGACACCAAAGCCCAGGCTTTTTCTAGCAGTTACACAAAAAAGATGCTCCCTAAGAATTTAGACCTCCAAACCCTGATTTGTGGATAACTGTCTCTGGGCATCATATGGCTACTGAAAAACCATTGTTCCTTATCACAAAGTCTCCATCTAGCCCCAGAGGCCTCATGAGAGGTTTCCTTACACGACAGGGAGGCTCTGAGATGATGGGAGGTCCCTTTCAGTCCTGTGCCCTGCACCCCCCACCCTCAGGAGCTTAGCTGCCTGAAGGGAGAATTTTCCCCACCTGGTTTGCTCTGTCTCCATCCCTCTAATTCCTCCCCCACAGGGAACCTTTTAGGTGAAAAGCTTATGTAACAAGTGCTGTGAAATTGGCAGCAGCTGAGCCAGCTTTGAAGACCTCCAGAAGCTATTATGCTGTCAGAAGAGAGGGTACTAATTTACTCTCTCTGAGTTGGGAAGACCTGCTAGCAAACAACTTGGAAAAGGAAATAAAACAAAAGCCTTCCTATTTGGCAATGTCACTTAGGGGACTGAGTTTCCTCAGCTGATGGGAGGAAGAGAAACCTGCCTGTTGGATGGGGAAGCAAAAGGGATGATCAGCAACCAGCATATTCACCCACGTGCTCAGTGGGGAAGAAAGTTGCCCCTGCCTCTACAGCCTGACAACCAGGCAGTCTTGGCCAAATCTGCGCCAGCTGCTGTAGTTGGGAAAGAATTGGTCATGCCTGGTAATGAGGAATAGAAAGACCCAGGTTCAAAGCCACATTCCATTGCTGGCAATGTGAACACAAGTGACTTACCCTCGGGCCTCAGTTTCCTCATCTGCATAATGCTGTGGCCCTTCCATGGTTCCTTACATGTCAGCCAGAACTATGCTATGCTTGAGTGACGATGGCACAAAAGAAGAGCCAGCCCATGTCCTCATGAGCTGACAGCCTAGCTGGAGGTGATTGACAGTGACCAAGTGATTTCCTCAGTGCCCAGCACAGAGGGCCAGTGCTAAACGCTGGCTGCTGAAGTGCTGATAAGTGTATGCAGATAGAATCTCTCTCCAGTATCCCAAGGGGGGTCACACTCAACCTGGACTTGAGGTCTGCTGTGCTGCTCTCCTTGTCCCACGGCCTTTCCCTTCCTGTCCATGGTTACCACTTTGTGTTGTGGCTCACTGAGTGCTTTACCTCTCACCATCCCTCAGACCCACCTCCCCGACAACACCATGGAGGTAGAAAGGATTTTATGGACAACCTGGCCTGACCTTCTACCTCTCCAGTATACCTCTTCCAGCCATACCTAATTACCTGTCTACTCAAAGGCCCACAGGAACAATACAACTTGCTGCCTAATTGTGTATTGGATTCCACAACAGCTTTTCTTTTTCTGCATGTTGGACCTTTCACTTCCTGAGATTCCCAAGTTACAAACTATAGACTTGGGCTATGCTATTGCTGTCTGTATCTCCCAAGGTACCAATTCTGGTGTCTCACACTTGATAGACACATAATGCGCACAGCTGACTGACCAAAGGGGTCAATAAAGTTATCACAAAGCCAGCTTTCCGAGAGGATGCCAACCCCTGACCAGCAGGGAGGGGAGAGAGGCTAGACATTCAGTTTTATCACCAATGGCCAATGATTTAATCCAGTGGTCGGCAAACGCATTAGTCAACAGAGCCAAATATCAACAGTACAATGATTGAAATTCCTTTTGAGAGCCAAATTTTTTAAACTTAAACTTCTAACGCCACTTCTTCAAAATAGACTCGCCCAGGCCGTGGTATTTTGTGGAAGAGCCACACTCAAGGGGCCAAAGAGCCGCATGTGGCTCTCGAGCCACAGTTTGCCGACCACGGATTTAATCAATCATGCCTATGTAATGAAGCCTCATACATATGCACACAACACCGAAAGGGTGGGATTTAGAGAGCTTCCAGATTGGTGAACAGGCGGACATTTGGGGAGAGTGGCACTCAGAGGGCATGGCAGCTCCATCCCCCCGCCCTGCCCCTATGCATCTCTTCCATCTGGCTGTTCCTGAGTTAACATACTATCTAATAAAGAGGGAATATGCTAATTGACCATCACTGCATCACAAAGATGGCTGCACCCACAGCTGAGGCCAAGTTCCCATAAGGAGCCTTAACAAGCAATCAGCAGGGACCTGAGGCTACACCCTCCCCCACCCCTGTGGGGCTTGACAGGGGACCTCAGGCCATGCCCCCTGCCCTGGCGTCAGGCTAGAGGACCTGAGGCCATGCCCCCCACCCCCCCGCCCCCGGCGGGGCTTGAAGGGGGAGCTCAAGGTGTGCTTCCTGTCCTGGTGCTAGGCTAGGGGACCTCAGGCTGCTCCCCTCACCCCAGCGCCAGGCTGGGGGACCTCAGGCTGTGCCACCCACCAGGTGGGGCTTGACAGGGGACTTCAGGCCACGCTCCTCACCCCAGCACGAGGCCGGGGGACCTCAGACCGCACCCCCTGCCCAGCGGGGCTTGACAGGGGACCTCAGGCTGCGCCCCCCACCCCAGCACCAGGCCAGGGGACCTGAGGCTGCGCCCCCCTGCCTGGCTGGGCTTGACAGGGGACCTCAAGGTGCACCCCCAGTGCTGGGTCGGGGGAACTCAGGCTGTGCCCCTGTCCACCGGGGCTTGACAGGGGACCTGAGGCTGCTACCCCCCTCCCCCCCGCCTGGCGGGGCTTGACGTGGGACCTCAGGCCATGCCCCCCACCCAGCGGGGCTTGACAGGGGATCTCAGGCTGTGTCCCCCACCTGGCGGGGCTTGATGGAGGACCTCAAGGCATGCCCCCCCCCCCCGGTCTGGGCTGGGGGACCTCAGGCCATGCCCCCTGTCCTGACCCTGGGCCAGGGGACCTGAAGCTGCGCCCCCTGCCCAGCAGAGCTTGACAAGGGTGGGACTGGCTGGGTCTGGATCTAGCACAATGGGGAGGGGCTGGCTGGGGTGCATGTGGGTGGGCGGGGACTTGACTCTGGGTCCCGTGGTGTGCCCCAGACTCTGACAGGAGGAAGGTTTTCATATACATTTTACTAATTTTCTTTCATCTCTGACAGTTCTATTATAGAGAAAGGGCAAATAGCAATATTAAATTATTTCCTCTAATTAATCCCCTTTTAATGTGCAGGAATTTCGTGCACCGGGTCACTAGTCCTTTCATAAGAAACCAGTAATCTAGTGAGTGCAATGTTTCCCTGAATTCTGTGAGCCATTCTAGCAAATTAATTGACCCCAAATAGGGGGTCATTGGAACCTCCAATCTATAGCCAGTCAGTCAGAAGCACAGATGACAACCTGGACTTGCAATTGCGGTCTGAAGTGGGGAGGGGCAGTCTTATAGGACCCAGTCCTTAACTTGTGGAACTTGATGTTATCTCTGACACTGTCTACAGTTTCAGAATAGAGTTGAATTGAAGGACACCCAGCTGGTGTCTGAGAATTGCTTGGTGTGTGTGTGTGTGGGAAATCACACACCGGAATTTTATTCCTAGTTTTAGAATGGTTTCCTCTTAAAAAATATTTAACTCTTTAATCAGTCTGAAAGTTACTATGGTGCGTATATGAGACAAAGTATGAGTATCTATCTTGATTATCCCCTTCAATACTTCCACTGTCTCAGAATCATTTGCTGAAAAATCCTTCCTTTCTCAACAAACCTGTGATCAGAGGTGGCTTCATTGCCACTATTCCATGAGTTTATGCTGGAATAAGGAGCTCTTGGACTCTAAGGAAGAGATGTGCTATCCAGCCATCCTGTAATATTCACCTACTGTGACCAGGCACTAAGTTCAGGGGTGCAGAGACCTCAGCAAACAGACCATGGGCCTAGACTTAGAGACCAGGATGCAAATGTCTGCTCCACCATGCACTGCTGGGTGACCTTGGCAAATCCCTGCCCCTCTGTAAGTCTCAGCCTTGTGGCAGAACTCAGATTGGCCTGGGAGGCCAGACAGCCAAGGTCAGACAGCCTCGCTCACCTCCCCATAAGTTCCCCTCCTCGTGCTGGATGTGGGCAGCTGCAGAAGGCCTGGGAGGGCCCTGTCTGTTCCCTACTGTCCAATGAGAAGGGGCAGGAGCAGGTTTATGAACAAAAGGCAGAAGTACAAGGCCCTTGGTGTCAGAAGACCTGGGCTCAAATGCCAACTTTGCCACTTACTAGCTATGTGACCTGGTGCAAGTCACTTATCTACCCTGGGAAAAGGGTGAGACGGAGGCCTGGGTAAGATTTCAGAGTGGATTCCTTGGAATCCTGGAATGCACTCTGACCATATTTGTTATTCTCCCAGCTCCTCCATGGCCTACTCTTTGATCCTGGTGCAGAGAGAGGCTGAGAAATAGCCCATCTGTCTGGCTCTGCAAGGTGGGCTCTGCAAACATGAGCTAGCTAGGCCGAGGGGAGAGCTCTCAGGGTTTGGTGGAAAGCCGACAGGGCCCGGGGAAATGCTTACCTGTAGCAGTTGTTGTTGTAATTGTTATAACTTCCTAGAGCAGTCAGACAACCCAGGCAGATGGCGTAAGAGAAAAAGATCTGTGTTCCCGCATCTACCCAGACCTGTAGAAAGGCACAAAGAAGTTGGCACAGAGAGAAGTCGGCTCTGTTCTCTGAAATCCCCCATCTACACCCACCCTCCAATGAGACTAGACAAAGGATACCCAAACTTCCTAACCTTCTTAGGAACATGTTTTTTAGAAGTTCTATTCTTGGGGACCACTTGATTAATATATACATTTCCTTAATTAATCCCAGGATTTTTCAGAGGTTATGGGTAACAGTTCACTAAATATTAAGAACTTGGATGTTTAGATCCCAACTGTGAAAACTTTCTGAGGCGTAGTCTCCTCATTTGCAAAGTAAGGAGTGAACTTCCCCTGCAGGCGTGTTGAGAGGATTCACTCGATACGGAGTGTACGCGCTCCTGGGACCTGGAGCATACTCATTGGCATGTTTAAACCAAGATGAGTGATTTTTTGCCTTTGTGATTAAGACTACCATGAGAAGACAGTTATAGGATTCTGTTTAGGGTTTCCTATTGGCATAGCTGGCCTGAGCATAAAAAGTGGCAAAGGGACAGCAAGAGAAGGGGAGAGCCCACCAAATCTTTATCACCTTTCAAACTTACATGCATTTTAGGCTTCTTATGTGGTACATATAGAAACTACTTTCTTATTCTTTAAGTTCCCCTCTGACAAAAACTGCTGTGGACAGCATGACATGCACAATGGAATTACAGTGGCATCTCTAACACTTTCTCCTGGGCTCTTTTTGAGCTCCTAGAAGTTAGCAAGGAAAACCCACAACTAAAACCCAAAACGCAGCTGATGAGACTGATGCTTTAGAATCGAGTGCCATCTAGAGAACAGGGCTTTGCACTAAATACAAACACTAGCAAATGTTTATTAAACACAACGTGCTCAGGCACCAGTGCTGATTCCTGTGTGCATTTCTACACTTGAATATTCACAGCAACCCTACACAGAGGTGCTTTTATTAGCCCCTTTTACAGCTGAGGAAACTCTAAAACAGAGAGGTTGAGTAACTTCCTCAAGACCACACAGCTGGGAGTGGAAGACACAAGTTCATGGAGACCCACCTTAGAGAAGCATGCTTAAACCAATCCCACAATTTCAGAAGTCTTCAGGTGTGACCTCTCACTCAACACAAAACTCTCTTCTGAGCACTTCTGACAGAACAGTTTCTACTTGATTACTGCCAGTGACAGGGAGTGCTCTCTTCTGATGCAGCCCCTTTCTTCTTTAGAGCATTCTAACCATTAGAACATTTCTCTTTTTTTTAAAATATATTTTATTGATTTTTTACAGAGAGGAAGGGAGAGGGATAGAGAGTTAGAAACATCGATGAGAGAGAAACATCGATCAGCTGCCTCCTGCACACCCCCTACTGGGGACGTGTCCGCAACCAAAGTACATGCCCTTGACCGGAATCGAACCTGGGACCTTTCAGTCCGCAGGCCGATGCTCTATCCACTGAGCCAAACTGGTTTCGGCTAGAACATTTCTTAAAATGAGAACAAATCTCTCTTCTTGTGTTCCTAGCCCTGAAGCCACCCAGACCACATCTCTCTCCTCCATGTGGCAACACTTTCAAGATCTGAAGAAAACGCCTGTGCCTCCTGGACCCCAAAACTCTCTCTTTTCCAGGCAAAATGCTTCTATTTCCTCTTCCTAGGGGATTTGATTACATAGTACAGAACGCTCTTCCCTGGATTTGCTTGATTTCATTAAATTATTCAACAAATAGCTATTAAAACTGAAGATCATAACATTGCCTCTCAACCTAAGAAATGAATACGTTCCCCCTCTAACATAGGGTCATTGGGTTTAGTGTCTTAGAGCTAAATGAGGAACTTAGGGAGAACTCTTTCATGAAGTGTGTGTATTGGAGGGACGGGGAATGCCAGCAGATCAGGGTGGGTTGAAATATTAGGAGGAAATGAAAGTGGGAATGTAAAAGAACTTTCTTAAGAAATTTTGCCTTAAAGGGGAGATGGGAGATGAGGTAGTTAGTGAAAAGGTTAGTAAAATTTAGGGAGGACTTATTTTAAATGGTGGAAACTTAAGGATGCTTAAATGTTGACAGGAAGGGTCCAGTGTAGGAAAAGTGTTTACGATTTAGGAGAGAAACTGATATGTTTTAAAGTCGTACTATTGTTTCCCCGTTTGCTCCCTCAGTGGATTCCCTTTTACCCAAATTACCTGTGTTGAGTATCAAATCCCCAAGAGAGAAAATACATGTAATTTGCCTGGAAAAGGAAGAATTTCAAGGTCCAGGGGGCACTGGTGCTTTCTTCAAATCTCCAAGGCCATGGAAAAACAAAACACAGCACAGCTGCTGACTCAGGAAACAGCTCACAGGAGATGCCCACAGGGATGCTCAGTGCACCGAGTCTCACACTTGTTTTTAATGCCTCCTCCCAGGCCAGGGAGAGAAGCCCCCAGCCATGTGGGAAAGCTGGTTTCTCCATCGAAGCTGGGCCCCATGGCCAGTGGTCCCCCAACCCCCCGCCAACATGGTAAATAAACTCTGAGTTTGAAAACACCAAAGAGAGCTTTCCATCCACATGTCTCAAAGATGAGCCCCCAAACCATGATTTTTCACTTGCAGGGATTTTTCTTGTAGTTTGCTCACTGAGCATGTCTACACTAACACAGATGTCTGTTGTTTTTGCCTACACAGCATCCAGCTCCCCTTTCCAGGTAACAGCACCCCAATTTTCCTTTGGGAAACCACCTCTCCCCCTCTCAGAGATAGCTTCAGGGATAGTCACATGACCCATGCCTGGCCAATCAAAGCATTTGTCTTGGCCACGATGATCGGGTCAGGGATGAGCACATGACACAAAACAAGCCAATGAAACTCAGTCTGGGACTTTCAGTGAAACCACGCCAATAGGATACATGCTTGACCACAGGAGAAGAGCCTGACTGAGAAGGAAGCCAACACGGAGGAAAGCAGAGTCTAGAGCAAAGAAAAACTGATATGGGTGATACGATTTGAGTCACTGCGTCCAGCCATACCTGAAATAAGACCTACCCTAGAACATTCCAACTTCAGAGCCAATTTTTCTTAAGTCAATTTGAATGGGATGGCTGTCACTTCAAATTGAAAGAACTCTGACAAACAGCAACATTAAAGCTCTTAGAAAAGCCCAGAGGCTGTAAGCCCAAATCCTTCAACCAATCCTGAATTGCTGATGAACTACCCTTTATTAAATGCTTTCTGTGTGCAGAATCCTGTGCCAGATTCTTAAAAAGGTACTGTACCATTATATATAGCACTCCATCTCTGTCTGCGGGTGAGATAAGATAACAAGGTTTCCAGTGCCTAGGAGGGATAAATGAGGGGGGAAGATTAGCATGTTCTAATCAAGAAGGCTTTCTGGAGGAGGTACACCTTCAAAGACTGGAGAAGCAATGAGAAGGGTCATGTTGGGTCTAGAGGTTCATGTGAGAGGGGAATGTGTTCTTGAATGGTTTTTTCCCTCTTGCTCCCATACTTCTGTAGGAAAAAGCCTGCCATTATTATTTTGATGGTTACCATTAAGTCAACACCTTCATATAATATCCTTAGCCTTTCTTCTTTTTGGCAATGTCTGTTCGTTTCCTACCATAAGGAATATTGAAATTAGCCAGCAGCCTCAATTTTTCTTCTTTCCCTTTCCTCTAGCATCTAATTTGAAAAAAAAAATACCCATTTTTCCAGTTAACACTTAAAGGCAATCTATGAATTTATTCCACTTTTCATATACACACTCCATTCTCTCCTAATTTTTAACACTTGCACTGTATCTGCATCAACAGAACATACAACCATTAAATATTATCTCTCTCATAGCCATTAATTAGTGGGGGTTCTCCAGGTGACTATAAATTTAATGCTCATTCCTAGCCTTTATGTTTATACCTCTCTAGTCAGTTTGGTTGCCTGCATCTTGCTTTCTAGTAAATTTCTCTGGAAAGGCTCATGGGAAATAATATATTCCTGGTTCCTGCATGTTCTTAATAGTTGACTGTATATAAAAATCATTGGTTCTCTATTTCTTTTCCTGAGAATCTTGAACATGTTGCTTAGTTGTCTTCTGGCACAGAGTGCTGCTGTAGAAAAGTCTGAGGCCACTCTAATTTGTTTCCCCTAAAAAAGCACTTACTCTTTTTGTCTGAATGACCAATAGGAGTTTTCCATTTTCTTTAAAGTCCAATATGTTGACTATTCTGGGTTGATTTTCCCAGGCATGTGGTATACTTCTTCAAGATGCAAATTCAACTCTCTCATATTTCAGGGGGTGGGGGGTGTTCTTTTCCATTGCTTTGGATTTCTTCTTTAGGGACTTTTGTATGTTGAATCTTCTTTGTCTGTCTTCTATACCTATCACTTTTTCTGGTTACCCACACAGCATTTAAAAAAGTAATAAAGCTCTTTCTGCATTTCTGACTTTATTTTTTTGCCTCTCCATCTTCTATTTTCCTTATAATATCATCCATGGTGTTCATTTACTCTTTTATTCCTTCTATTTAGTTACTTTGCCTGAAATATTTTTCCTTTCATAAGCCATCTTTTCAAATCTTCTTTTTGTCTAACAATTTCACTTTTGCTGTTGTTTCAAAGCATCTGTTGATTTAATTTTTTAGCCTTTTTTGAAATATTAAATTTCAGTGTTCAGATGTTTTATGGGTCTGTCTTTGTGGAATGCATTCATTACCTGTAGGAATACTATTCTGCTCATTTTTTTTCTTATAATAGCTTTCTATGGGGTTTGATCACTGTCTTTTCCTATTGCTTATGTGTAGGTAAGATGCACCTTTCTATACTCTTAGAAGGGGGATTTGTGTAGAAGAATAAGGGTATCCCAGGATATAGTTTTTTAGCTTCATAGTTCCAGGGCTATTATCTCTTCTGTTATTAACAAAAAATCTTAAAAAATATGACTGTGCAGACAGTACTTCCTGAAATTGTTCTCTATCCCCTTCCTCTACTCTTATCCAAAATTTCTTTTTGTTTCCTCTAGTGTCTCTGTCCTGCTCAATTTGGACTCTGTTTCCAATGGTTTCTCATCAATGTGTGGTTCTCTCTGGCCATGAAGCCTCAGCTGATGAGTCCCTAGATTCCCAGGGCCCAGACCTCTTCCCAAACTTCCCACAGTCCTCCAACACTCACCTATGACTTGGAGCCTGCATATATCCCTCCTAGTTTTGGCTGGCATCCTCAGATAGCTCCACCAAGCTTCTACTCCCAGAGTCCTCTCCTCCTAGGGGTGAGTACACGTTAGAGATTTCGGGGATTCCTGGATCTCATTCTTCTGAATTCCCTTTGCCTTCATCTTCATCTTCATCTCATCCCACAGAGTTGATAACATGCAGATATTATTGCTGTTGGTGTTTAGCCCCCACCTCTTCACATTTTGTGGTTCATGGAGTCACCTAGTTATGCTATCCATTGGTTTTTTGTTTTACTATCTTAGTTTCTCTGTTTGGGTAAAGAGATTCTGGGAATTTTTTAAGTCTCCCACTCCTTTTTTTTTTTTTTTTTTTTTTTTTTACTGTTGCTAACGTGTCTCCCTGATTCTTAAGAAATCTTTAGAGAGCAGAATAAATAAGGTTGGTTTTGAATGGGGGTGGCAGAATATCCAGAGTTGAGCAATTTGGTGGATGGAGGTAGACTACTGGAAGCTGAACCAGTTTTTTAAAGGGAGGTTGAAGGTGTAAAGTGGGGAAATGGCTAAGTATAAGGGCTAAATGTCTAGGTCTGGGATTTGGAAGTCATCAGAATTTTAGCTATAACTTAACAGCTCCTTGACTAAAGATCCTAAACTTTCTCCACTAGCGTTTTCTAATTTTCACGTTTGGAAAACCCATGTTGACGCCAACTTTTCTGCTGAGATGTATGCTCATTAGGCATGCAGAGCCCAAAACTTTTCAGGGTTAGATTTCCGTGAAAAAGTCTCACAAAGAAGCATGATATGTATTCACAGGCAATCTGTATCACTAGACTCCTTAAAAGACTGGCATAACCCCTCTATGTCTATGATCTTAATAAACTTATGCCTGTGGTTGAGAAAATGCAACAGGGCCCCAATTGTCAGCCCCCCCCCCCCCACCTCAGTCTGGGAAAGAATGAATTAACTCATCAGGAAGCGACTGCGTTTGTTAAGATAATTACTGATAGGCTATGCCGGATTACACAGTAAACCCTCAAATCTCAACGGCTTAGCATAACAGAAGTTTATTTCTTGCCCACACAAAACCAGATGCAGATTGTGAAGGGGCTCTCTTCTGCCCACCCACTTAGTGACACAAGCCTTCCTACCTTATGATACTTCCATGTCAACCCAGCCTCTGAGGCAGAGGAACAGGAGCTGGAGGTTTGCTTTTGAAATTTTTAAGAGCCAGGCCTGGGAGGTACTTATGTCACTTCTGTCCAAATACCACTGATCAGAACTAAGTCACATGGTCCCAAGTTAAATGCAAGAAAGTTTGGGATATGTAGTCTTCCCAATAAATGGTTGGTGAGCACATAGAATTATCTCTCCTATAGGCATTATCCCAAGTCTATTTCATCTAAGGCTACTTTTTTTCTTCAACTAGGAACTCCATAAACACCCAAAGATCAAACAAGATCATGGTAGCCATTGGAATGATTTGACAACAGTAGAAGTGAGAGCCTAATAAAACAGGGTGAAAAAGCATTCATGAACCCTTCTACCAGTTTGATGATGCCTTAGGACTAGGAAACTTGAGATAACATTTATTGAAAACCTACTGTGTATTCGAGGCTTTCATGTACACAATCTCACAATTTACAGAACCATGTCAGTAAGGTATTATACAAGAGAAAATGGACCCATAAAAGGTCAAACAGCTAATAAGGGAGAGAGTGAGGTTTGAACCCAAGGCATCTGGCTCCAGGTTTTACAGAGAAGCGCTGAGGCCTCCTGGTATGCCGAGCAGGCCAGAGTCTCAGCTGGGATTTAAACAGCTCTGTGGCTGTCAAGTCAAATAAAACAAAGGCAACCCCACCGCAATGAAAGGAAGACCAGGCCACGGAGCCCCATTGACCAGCATGTCCCAGGATGCTACAAAGGGGGACAGTTCCGTGGAGAAAGGGCTTCCTATTTCTCAACACAATTTGAAGGGAAAATAGTTTCCACAAAACAAACCCTAAGGAAGCTGGGTCAGTAGCTGAGGAACGGATCACTCCCTATGTTCTTTAGCAATGAATGGGGGGCGTTCTGGCAGCGCAGCCATGGGCAGTCCACATTCAGAGGTTTGGAGTACAGATTTGCATGGGAACAGGGGAGTGGAACCCCTTTAGAAGAGAGGTGGTCCCGCCCTCCAGCTCTGAGGCAACTTCACCTCTTTTGGGCAACTGGTTCCAACAAGCCCTGGTGCACAGTAGGAGCAGAAAGCAATGAATTGGGATATAACTCACCTTTATAACTTGACCCTCAAGGCCCAGCACAAAAAGTAGGTCCTCAATGATACTAGGAAGGACAGATGGACATGACAAATTCTTCTCTTCTCACACTCAGAAGCTACATTTGTCATGATAGATGCTCAGTATATGCTGCCCCGGTCCACATGGACAGCACTTTACAATTTACAAGGCACCTTCTTATGTCCCGTGACCCAGAGGCTGCCCAGAGGTGGGCACTGTTATGCTCAGGTTAGAGACATCTGTGTGTACTGGTGGAAACACTCTCCCCTTCTCCCAACCTTCTAACCTTGACCACTAAGTGGAATGTCTAATGTCTTAGAAGTTTGGGAAGAAAGCTTCATGTCTTTTTCTCACCGTGAGATAAGAAAGGGCTTCCTATTTCTCAACACAATTTGAAGGGAAAATAGTCTCCACAAAACAAACCCTAAGGAAGCTGGGTCAGTAGGAATGGATCATCTATACTAATAAAAGGGTAATATGCTAATTAGACCCGACATCTTCCGGACATCCTTCCGGACAAAGCCACAGTGGCAGGGGCCAAGGCAGAGGTGGTTAGGGGTGATCAGGCCGGCAGGGGAGGGGAATTAGGGGCAATCAGGCTGGCAGAGGAGCAGTTAGGGGGTGATCAGGCTGGCAGGCAGAGGCAGTTAGGGGCGATCCCTGTGGGATCGGGCCTAAACCGGCAGTTGGACATCTCCTGAGGGATCCTGGATTGGAGAGGGTGCAGGCTGGGCTAAGGAACACCCCCCTCCTTGTGCACGAATTTTATGCACTGGGCCTCTAGTTGTACATATGTGGTTAGCATCTCCCTCTCTCTCACTCACAAAAGGTTAAATAAGATGATGTGTGAGAAACAAAGATTCAGCCCAGGGCCTGACTCTTGGAGAGCATTGAAGAAGTGCTCAGAAACCCAGCCATGAGCTCTAATAAACAGTAGGTGCTCAGTCAACACTGATTCCTCCCCAGGATATGCTGGTCTTAAAACATCTATAAGAAAGAAAAGCCTCTTCCCTTTTTCCACACAGTAAACGTGGACTGAGCGTCCACCTTGTGCCAGGCACAGTTCCAGGAGCTCCTGTCCTTGGGGACCTGCCATTCTAGCAGGACAGACGGACCATGCATGAGACAGATAAGCTATAGTACATCCGGTGGAGAGGAATGAGCGAGGCGGCTGTAAGAGATGGGGGTGCAGGCAGCAGGGGCCAGGGCCCGCCCGCTCCATGAAGGTACAGCTACTGCCCGGGGCACTGATAGGGAATTAGGGCTGAAGAGTGATTTCCTACGGTGTGTAAGGCAGCATGGGCTACAGAAAAAAGCTCCCTAGACACCTGCTTTCAGGTCTACAAACAGAGCCACACGTCAGAGCAGAAGAGCAGTGCCTCTGCTCATCAGCACAGCTGTTGCCAGCAGGAAGGCCTGGTATTTCCATCTCTGCACCCTGGTGTCAGTGGTGTTTGCTGCCCTGACACTCTGAGGTCTCGGACACGTGCAGTGTGAACCCATCCTGCCACGAAAACACCACCAAAGCAGGTGTGTGATGAGGGTGATGCTGAAAATCACGGTGACACCAGCTCACCTCTGTCAGCACCTATGACATACCAGGGCTGTTCTAAGCACTTTACAGGGATTAGATTCAGAGGGTGTATTGTTATTCCATTTTCATAGATGAAAAAACTAAGCCCCAGAGAAGTGAAGTCATTTGTCCATTTAACGTGGAGAGATGTACACACTGGCCACTGTGTGAGGCATCCCCTTGGACTAAGGGACAGATGAACCTCTGGAACTGGCCTTGGGGGAGGCACAGAAGCACCATGCAGAGGGGACTAAATGAAACGAGATGGCTTCTGTCGGGTGCCTGGTTTCGAGCCTTGCTGGGGCTTCATGAAAAGGGCCAGGCAGACCTGGTTTGGAGCCCTGCCTTTCCATTTACCTGCTGTGTAACCTTGGGCGAGTCATTTTACCTCTCTGAGCCTCAATGCCTTGGCAGTGAAAGTAAGAAACAGTGACTATAAGGTATGCAGTGGGGTACCTGGTACTGGTACGATTCCCTTAATCTGATTTCTTTGGGTGGCTAACATTTCTCCATTCCACTATGAACACAAGCTCTTATGCATTTTCCACCATCCCAGCCCCCTCTCCAGCAGGTGAACTTATCATTTTTCTGAGCAGCACCAAACACGGCAGTGCCTATCGTAAAGCAGATTCACCCGCCCTTAGGCGAGCGAGCCTGGGTACAGCAGTGAGGGGCAGAAGGAGCCAACATCTCGCGGCTCCCAGGCTCCTTGCTGTCCCAGTGCCCGGGCAAGAAGATGCGTGAAAACCTCCAGACCCAACAGTGCATGTGGCTGGATCCAAGTAGCCAGGACAGGCCTTGGTGGCCCTCCTGGGGTTCAGACCCCACAGCCTTTTCCTTTAACATTTTATTTTCAGACAGCCACACACAGACACACAAAAACACATACAACACAACTTTTGTAAGCAGAGCCTTTGATTGAGTCAGAAACGTAACTTATATGGCCTGGCAGAAAATGGCTGAACTAAGCTCTTTCTTTTAGCCTTTTTTATTGGTAAAGATTCTCAAAAGATTAAAAGTAGGTTAGAAGAATAATAAACAGCTGTGTTTCCAGTGTGTACCTGACAACGTCTTTTGTAGAAGTGAATAATTACATGAAAATCACTTCCTTCCCACCTCTTTCTCAGCCCCCTCCGGGTTGCTAGGCACCCTCTCTCCTTCTTTTGGCTAATGCCACATACAGAAGCCGATGAATACAGTATGGCCATTATGAGGGAAGGGAGTCACAGGAGGAGGATTCAAATGTTCCCTCCCTGGTGGACTCAAGTGGGGAGCAGGCTTGGGGGGAGAGGACTCTGATATATTTAAATGCTAATGCACTGGGCAGGCGGCAGGGCGAGCAGGAACAGTGGTGGGAAGGGGCAGAAGCTCTTGGCCTGGAAGCCCCACTGGAAATATGTTCTGCAGCCTCTGGCTCCAGTGCCAAGCGCTTCCCTGGGCAGCCAGCCCTGGGGGCTGACACGGGCCCTGCCAGTAAAGTGTCACTGGGCTGAAGGGTTGCACCGCAGGCGGTGAGGAGCTGTTCAGTTCTGTGAGGGGAGCCTGGGCGTGCAGGCTGACCCTGGTGGCCCCTTTGTGTGGAGCAGGGAGTGGGGTCACTGTGGCTGGGCCTTTGCCTAGAGGCTAGACAGCCGTGTCTCAGTCACAGAGCACAGAGGGAGCGGGTAGACCATCGCTGGCACTGGGCCAATGGTAATGATCTCCATGCCTTATGTCAGTGGTCGGCAAACTCATTAGTCAACAGAGCCAAATATCAACAGTACAACGACTGAAATTTCTTTTGAGAGCCAAATTTTTTAAACTTAAACTTCTAACACCACTTCTTCAAAATAGACTCGCCCAAGCCGTGGTATTTTGTGGAAGAGCCACACTCAAGGGGCCAAAGAGCCACATGTGGCTCGCGAGCCGCAGTTTGCCGACCACGGCCTTATGTGGTAGAATCCTGGGGGCTGTGCATACCTGTCTGACCCTTAATCCATTGTATGAGAAAATCAAGACCTATTTTACCAAAGGACTAATAGACGAGGTTCAAAGCAGTGGAAACCCTGGGCAAGGTCTGAAGACAGCACACTCTCAGTTCTGAGCTTTTCTCAGAACTGTCTATGCAGCCTCAGGGGCTACATGTTAGGACAAGGTCTTCCCCTTGACAATGTTAGTCTAGAGCAGGGGTGGGCAAACTTTTTGACTCGAGGGCCACAATGGGTTCTTAAACTGGACCGGAGGGCCGGAACAAAAGCATGGATGGGGTGTTTGTGTGAACTAATATAAATTCAAAGTAAAGGAGCGGAGGGGAGAGCAAGAGAACCGGATAGAACACCCGGATCCGGCCCGCGGGCCGTAGTTTGCCCACGGCTGGTCTAGAGAGACATTATTGGCATTTTGAACAGGAAAATTCATTGGGCAGGAATGTCCTATTCGTTGCAGGAGTTTTAGCATCCCTGGCTCCCACTCTCTAAATGCTAGAGGAGGTCTAGTCATTGGGCAAACCAGAATGACACCCCACATGTTTCTAAGTGACCCTTGGGCAGTGGTCCTACCTAGCCCTGGTTGAGAACTACTGAGGCAAGGAGAGACTGAGTGGGTAGTATTGGCGAGGCTGCAGAACCCAAATCCCATCACCGGGGAGCCCAAGGCCAGGGTCTTCTCTGCCAAACCAGACATGAGCTCCTAACCAAGCCCCAAGATGGCAGTTCTCCTGTGTCAGCTGAGCAAACAGCCAGGATGAAGCCTCATCATTTCCCGCCATAACCACTTCTCTCCTCTGATAACCAGGGAGCTGGCTTGAGGCAGAGTTATGGAAAGAAAGAGCACGTCAGGATGCTCCACAAGCCACCATGTACACTCCAGGCTCAGGAAGGACTCCTTGGGAGGAAAACGAAAAAGAAAACAGCCATGATTGCTGAAGGCAGCCGCCTCTGCATCTGCCAGCGACGGGGAAGTAAATACACTTAATCACATTATTATATTCATTGTTTATAGTTTAGCTCCTCCAACTAGAACAGAAAGATGCTCCATGAGAGCAGGAGGTTTCATCTGTTTTTTTCACTGATGCATCCCTGACAGTTCCTTGTACATGGAACTGCTTGGTACATAGTAAACACTCAAAAAATATTTGTTGCAGGCCCACAGATGCTTAGACTCTGCAGACATAGGAAGGGACCATTCAAGGCTCATGCAGAGTCCTAGCTACCAGGCCAAGTAGAGAATGTGCTGGGCAGAGAGAGTTTGGACACCAGGTTCCAATTCTAGGTTTCCCAGGAAGTTCCTGTGTGTTCTCCCTAAAGTTCTTTCTTTTCTCCTGACCTCTCCTCTGCTCATCTGAACAGAGAGGTGACAGCTTTAAATGACACCGGATCCTTGGGAGTCTGACTAATAAAGCAGCAAGTCCAGAGTGCCCAGGGCAGAGGGCAGAGCAGGTCTGGGGCACTGGGTGTGACCGAGTAAAGCAGCATGGCAGGCCTCCCACCTGCAAACTTTGAAGCCGACTTCCTGACCACAGCAAGGTCTTGGAAGGAGAGGAAACAGAAGGGATGGCTAACCTCCCAGTTGGACTAATGGGACAGGCTGTCACAACACTTCCTCCCATATGATGCTCCAGGACTGTGGCATCGGCTCTGGGCAAAGCTGCGAGGACAAAGGGGCTGTACTCACTCCTCACACCTCCCTCAGTGACTTCCCTGGCCATGGGCTTGAGCAACAAAACTAAGAATAATAATTAAAAAATAAATCAAGGCATCAATGTTGAAGTATTTAGGGGGTGAAGTGTGCTGATGTCTGCAACTTACTTTGAAATGTATCAAGAAAATAAAATGTATGGATGGGTAGAAGCCTTGAAAAGGTCTGTGATGAAGTAGACATAGCAAAATGTCCATGGCAAAATCTAGGTGGTAGCTATGTGGGTGTCCCCTGAGCAGACAGAACCAATGAGACAACAGAGAGGAAGCTCCCATCCCAGCACTGAGGAGATGAGTCACATCTACAGAAAGGGGAGGGCAATGCTTCCCGGGACACATCAGTGGGGAAATGCATGCTTTGTGATCACATCAGTGGGGATAATCTAAGGAAGGCCCTTCCCTGACCGGGTGACAGTCAGCAGCGAAAGCAACCGTAAAACCTAGGAGTTTTCTGGGATTCAGTTGTCCCCTCCTTGACATCACCTCAAAGATTGAAAACAGGCCTGAGTTCCTTAAACCATCATCTGCCATTGACGGATTTGTCTGTCCTCAAGCCTCATTTTCAGCCACAATTTCCTTCTGGATGATGCAGAACAACCTTCCAGGGTTCAAGGTAGAAGGAGGAGATATGTACAAGGATGTACAAATACTCACCACCCCCCCCCCCCCAGTCACGCTTAGCAAAATTTTATGGATTCATTTTATATTCCATCTCTGAGGCACTCACTAAAGGAGCCCATGTCTGTTATTTTCCTCGCTGTTTTTCTTAGAGAGCCCTTTCTTTGTTTCACTCTTTGTGTTTTCTCCTCTGTCACCTATTCTGAGGTATAAACAATTACCATGGCATCCACTGTCCTAGCCAAGAGCACAGTGCTGAGATGACCACATTCTACAACAAGCATTTAGTAAGCACTTACTATGTGCTGGGCAATGCAAGTCACCACGGGAGAGGCATGGTTGAAAAAGATGTTGTCCATGTCTTGGGTGATACTCAAATGTAGTTTGGATTATCTTCCTAAGGATGTTAACCATATACTTGCTTGGAGTGACATTTATCTGACTCTTGCCTCCAGTTACTCTCATGGCCTTGAGAGATCTTAATACACTGTCATCTATATTGGAAATACGTGAGTGACTTCCCCCTTTCAGATTATTTATAATATAAAAACATTCATATGACCACAGACAAATCATCTTCTCTCTTTCTGGGCCTTATTTTCACAGAGGGCATTTTAAAGAATTAATTCCTGGGTTCTGCCCCTTTTTATTAACCAGACACATACAACTGCTAAAAGGAACTTTCTGTCAGCATGAAATAGCTCATGGGCATGGGTCAAAAGTGGGGAAAGAAAAGGAAAAGGCTATGGATAGTGAAAAGATTGAAAATTGGTGAACTTACTTGATGCCCTAATTTTATGGCTGAAGAAACTGGCACAAGGAGGCACAATGTCTGTTCAAGCTGGGTCCCCTGATTCTGAACCTGAGAGTTTCCCACTATGCAACACTGTCTCCTGGGGGCAGGGGAGGGTGCGAAGTGCAAGGACCAAGGTGTTTATCCATTGGAGGTTGAGCTGTGTCCACTCGCCTCTAACATTTGGGACATCGCCAAGGTTCTAATCAAGGAGACAGAGCTATGTCTGACCTCTTTGTGAACATTATGCAGGACTCAGCGTTTGCCCTGCAGGGCTTTCCAGCACTTGGCCTGCATATGAGAAGTGAGGGAAGTGGAACACGAGGTTCACACACCAGTGAGTTTTCACAGAGAACATCAAATGTCACAATCCCTGCAAACTAAGATGTATCCAAACCCCACCATCTTGCTGCTCACATACATAAGAAATCCTTGCTCTCCTTGCTCCAATCTGTGCCGGCTTAGAAATCATCAGAACAACTAGTGTCACCCCAATAAATTTAATAAAATGGAAAAAAAAGAAATCATCAGAACGCATTGCATTTGCAAAGCACACTTCTTTCTAGGAGGAGTTGCAGGAGGCAGTCACAGCATCATAATGATCAGAACTACAAGAACCTCTCTGAAGCCCTTGTGTTTCTCACAGCTCTGTTGTATGTGTAAGCCTGTTTGATACTCTTGACAGTCATCTCAAGTAGAAAGGATAGGGCTTATTAAGATGGAAGCCCAGAGAGGTTAAGTGCTGTGCCCAAGGTCACATGGTAGTGAATCAGGACCTGATTCCATGTCTAATCTAAGCTCTTGATTTCACAGATGAGAAAACAGGCTCAAAGGGGTGGAAAGATAACATGTTCAATTGGAAGTTCAGCATTCCAGTCCTCCACTAGCTGTGACCAGGGGTAAGTCATCTCCTCTCTCTGGGACTCAGCTACTCATTCACAAAAGAAAAAAGTGAGCCTTAACTCTCAAACTTTTTAAAAACAGCAAGTACAAATGGGTTCTATAGAGCTTTTTGTCAAATGCCTTGATACATATGATTTTACTCCATGTGTTAGAAGCAAATTTACTGTTAGAAAATATATTCGTAGGTAGTATGAAATAAGAAATAATCACCACAAACATGACTTGATGAATAAAATTAAGCATGAATGCTTAAATTAAGCATGAATGAGTAAGGGCTATTTCCCTTAATATTAATGAACTGCTTGAACATCCAGTATGTCATATTCAAGACTAGCACATAAAGAGGAGCAAATATTGAAGTTTAACATTTTCACAAAAAGTATAATTATGAAATATAATAATCATTTTAAATTCTTAACCTGCTTTGAAAGGAAAAACAGAAAGTTCCCCCAAATGCCAGAAATGAGAGAAGTCAAAGTTGAAAGGTGAGGAGGAGGAGGAATAGTCCCAGTAACATATGGGGATAGCCAAGCAGACAGAAGGCTGAGAGGCTTGGATTTAAATCCCTTCCAGAGGACAAAGCGAAGATTGCAGCCCCTGGGCAGGACCAAAAGCTGAGTGGGCTTACAGTAAAGAGCAAGGAGCCAGAAAAGCATTGTCCTATAGTGAATGAGATATTAGAAAACTGCCCCTCCGCCCAGAACTCAACAAGGAAGTGCCAGGTATGAATGTGACCACTCACAGCTCCTGCAATGTGGGCACCCAAGTTCAAACTGTAACTTAAAAATTAACCCCCTATAATTCCATACCCAGCTAAACTACCATTCCAGAGTGATCGTGAAATAAAAATCTTTCAGACATACAGATGAAGGGACCTTAGTTTCCACAGGCCTTGTTGAAAGAACTACTAAAGGATGCATTTCAACAGGAAGGATATTTAATCCAGTAGAAAGAAATGAAAATAATAGGGAGCAAAGAAATTGGCAAACACATTATAAAATCCAAGTAAGTATCAACTCTAAAAAGTAGAAGGCAGTATGAAAAAGTGGCAAACAAGAAGAATGATGATGGAGGAATGTAGAATTTGGAGGGAAATTTGTGTCTTATGGTATTTTCTCCTTCAGAAAGAAGACACAGCTAGTTAACAGCCAATGTAACTCAGCACCCACATCTTCTGTCTGTCCACTGTCCTTGAGGGGATAGAGACCCTTTCTTCCCAGCCTGAGGCCACTGCATGTGCAGCTACCACACCCTTCTCAGCACTTCACAGGGCGGGGACCTCCCAATGCAGCCCTTTCTGTCCAAGACACATGTGGCCACAGTTCTGGTCCTGACTCCTCAAGGGGCATTTTTAAAACTCTTCTGGAAATAACCAAGCCCCTAAGGGTCTGGAAACCCAAAATAGTATGACTTCAGAGAGCCAGGGGTCACCCCTCCATTTCCAAGTAGCAGGTACAATTTGAGTTTCAGTTTCCACGGGCTCTCCTGCTTCTTGGGCCTTTCTCCCTCTATAGCACTACTGTCAGAATTTTCTGCAATGAGGGAAATGTTCTGTATCAGTTCTGTCCAATATAGTAGCCCCTAGTCACAAGTAACTGTTGAGTACCAGAATTTTTACTAGTGAAACAGGAAATGAACTTTAACTTCTGTTTCAATTACTGTAAATTTAAATAGTTAGATGTGGCTTATGGCCTCTGTACTGGACAGTGTAGTTCTATGGGTGGCAATCCCTGAAGGGATCAATCCCATTCCTAAATGATCCCATGAGTGATGGGTCCCCCTTAGCAGAAATCCCTGGAGTGAGCTCTCCCTCTCTCTGTCCTGGAGTGTGAGCATGGGCAGGTGGGTGGCCCCAAAACCCAGCAAATCCTTTTTCTTTTTAAAATCCTAACCCAAGGATATATTTTGATTGAATTTAGAAAGAATAAGAGAGGGAGGGAGGGAGGGAGAGAAAGAAACATCGATGTGAGAGAGAAGCATCCATCAGTTGCCTCCCACACACGCCCCAGTCAGGGATCAAATCTGCAACCTAGGTATGTGCTCTGACCAGGAATCAAACCGGCAAACTTTTGGTGTATGGGACAATGCTCCAACCAATTGAGCCACCTGGCCAGGGCCCAGCAAATTCTTCTTGCTCACATTACTCAGCCCAGCACCTCTGCCTCCTCTGACCACAACCCTCATTGGTGTAGTGTGTCTAACAGGTCTTAGCTGGCCCTGAATGCTCTCAGACCAGTGCTCCCCAAACATCCATGTTATATAAACCAGTGAGAGATGTTGCCAAAATGCAGTCTCTGAAGAGCCTGCATTTCTAACAAGCTCCTCAATAAAGGTGATGCTGATGCTGGTCTGGGGACCACACTTGGAGTCATAAAGGTTTAGAAATGTCAGTTAGCTCTGCCTATATGCACAGTGACAACTAGCATAATAATACTTTACATTCAAATCTGTACCTGCTCTTTTGGCCCTATCTGTTCTCAATAGGCTTTCTGTGAGAACAGGATGGGTTAAATCAGTTCATGCTATGCAGTGCCACAAAAAGGCCCGAAGTTTTGGTCAAGAAAATAAAATAAAATGCATATTCATCTCTGGAAAAAATAATAACAGCTCACATTTATTGAGCATTTCCTTTGCACTATATACAAAGCTATGCACACCATTAACAAGCGTTATTCATTTAATACTCACAACAACCTTTTTTACAGATGGGGCCATCAAAGCACAGAAAGGCTAAGTAATTTGCTTGAGGTTACATAGTTAGGAAGCAAATGAGCCGTGATTCTAATCCAAGCAGACCATGGTAATCTCCACACTATATCTACAGCTCTGGTTGAAGCTCAATAGGGATTTTGATTGTTGGTGGATGCACTCTTTTTAAGAAAAATATGCTAATAAAATAGCTGCACACAGATGTTTATAGCAGTTTTATTTACAACTGCCAAATGTAGAAGTACCAAAGATGTCTATCAATAGGTGTATGGATAAACAAACTGTGGTGCATCCAGACAATGCAATATCACTCAGTGATAAAAAACAAGCAAACATGCAGGAACATTAAATGCATGTTATTAAGGGAAAGAAGCCAATTTGAAAAGGCTACAAAAAGCTCAGTGGTTGTCACTGGTTTGGGGAAGAAGGAGGAGGGGTAAATAGGTGGAGGACTAGGGTTTTTAAAGCAGTGAAACTATTCTACGTGATACATAATGATGGGCACTGGACATTACGTATTTGTCAAAACCCATAGAATGTACAAGACAAAGAGTGAACCCTAATGTAAACTATGGACTTAGTTAATAACAATGCATCAATACTATATCAATCGATGTAACAAATGTACTGCACTAATGTAAGATGTTAATAATAGGGAAAACTGGGGGATAGGAGTGGGTAGGTATACGGGAACTCTATTTTCTGCTTAATTTTTCTCTAAAGGTAAAATCACTTTTTAAAAGTTTATTAGTTAATGCATACCATTTTATGTCCAACTTTGGGGATGGGGGTTCCCAATGCAGGGGTTTTAGTCTGCTCTCTCAACTTTACTTCTTAGGTGTGATTCTCTGTCACAAAATCCAGTCCTACAGCCGCACCATTCATGTATGTACTCTCTGGTCTTTGCTTATCTCAAAACAGCCTTCCCTTCCCCATCCTTCAAGGACCAAATCCAAGGCTACCTGTTTCATAATGTCTTCTCTGGGACAGGCAATGGGAAGTAATTTTGCTCTCCTCTGACTGCAGTCTTTTATCTAAACAACCACATGGCATCCACCACCCAGCCACCCATCAATCCACCCACCCATCTATCTACCCACCCATTTAACCAGACACCCATCTAGTATTGACTAAGAGCCTAACATGTGCCAGGCTCTGTGCCAGGTAACAGAGAGTCCACAGTGGACAAGATAAACCAGTTCTTTGCTTACAAGGAGCTGACATTCTAATTGGGGGAGACTAACAGTGAGCAAGTCAACAAACGAACACAGATTGCTTCAGACAGCCATCAGCTCTGTGAATAAAATAAAACAGGGGCTTAAAGTCATGGGGTTTATTGGAGATGTTTGAGCTTAGCTGGTCAGAGATTACCTGACTTTGGAGCCAAGACCTATAGGGTGAGAGGGAGCTGGCCATGAGACTATCTATGGGAACAGTGATCCAGGCAGACAGGACCTGTGGCAGGAAAGAGCCTGGGATATCCAGGGCCGATTGGGAGATGGGACCAGGCCACGCAGGGCTCCTTGGCCTTGGCCATGGTGAACAGTCTGGATTTTAATCCTCCAGCAGGCGCAAGCTACGTGGGATTGGGAAGGGGTGTTGTAAGCAGAAAAGTCAGACTTCTGTTCCTGGTTCTGACTGACTGAATGGCTGGTAAAGGAATAGCCTGCCTGCCATATGCAATAAACAAAGCAGACACCGTGCAGGAGGCAGCCGTTCTCAGGCAGTGGATAACATGCAGGGCACGCCTGCTATCCTTGAGGTCTGGAACCTCCCAATGGGGATTTGACCAGCCTTCCTCCTGGAAACAAGAGTTGGTGTCCAAGAAGAACACACAGACTCACCAAGCTGAGGAAGCAGGGCCAGAGTGTAGAGCAACTAAAAATAGCTGGAATCTACAGTGTGGGTCACCAGAAAGGGGGAGCTGTGTAGAGCAGGGGCCCTGAATATCCACTGGAGGTCGCCTCAATGCTCTGGCTGATGGCTGGGTTGCAAGCATCCAGGGCTTCCAGAGAGCGCCTTACGGGGTTGAGAATGCAACAGAGACACTAGAGCCGGACACTACCAAGTAAAGAGCATGGCCCGGGAACTGGGGCTCCAGCCTGCCAGAGAAGACAGAGCTGGTCAACACCAGTATTCACCTTGGTGCCCGGCTAAGACACAGAAGGACCTGCCCTTAGAGCGGGAACCGTGCCCTAGGGTAGGTTTCTTCACCATGGCACCATGGATACTTCAGGCTAAATGATTCTTTGTTGTGGGGACTATCCTGGGCATTGTAGGGTTTAGCAGCCTCCTTGGTCTCTACTCACTAGATGCCCATAGCCCTCCACCCAACAAGTTGTGACAATCAAACTGTTAGATGCCAAATGTCTCCTGGGAGGCAAAGCTTCTGGTTGAGAACCATCACTCTGCAGGGGTGGGCAAACTTTTTGACTCGAGGGCCACAATGGGTTCTTAAACTGGACCGGAGGGCCGGAACAAAAGCATGATGGAGTGTTTGTGTGAACTAATATAAATTCAAAGTAAAGGAGCAGAGGGGAGAGCAAGAGAACCGGATAGAACAGCCAGATCCGGCCCGCGGGCCGTAGTTTGCCCACGGCTGCTCTAGAGTAAGAACTACTCTGGACCCATCGCAATAAAGCATAAAGGCAAGCCCTGATGGGATTTATAGGGGTGACAGAGCTTAGAATCCTAGTAATTTCAATTGAATCCTATGAAGTTAGAGACGCTTGGAAAACAGATTGGGATCTCCACAGGTCCCAATAAGTAACATACAATTTAACCTATATAAATTTAAAGTGATCAGCCAGTAATTGAACTATCTATTAAAATAAAAACAGTACTCTTTACAGCAAGCATGTCAAACTCAAAGGTCAACACAGGCCAAATAAACAAGGTTTATGTTTATGTGGGCCGCAAAAAATACAAAAACTTCAATTTTCATAGAAACATAGGTTTATTTCGATAGAGACATGCTGAATACAAAGGGCTGAAATAAATGAGTAATCGTTAACATAAAATAATAGAACACTTTAATAAAAATTAATACTTTTTTCTTGAACATTAACTTACCGGACACTAAATAACTTCACAAATTAATAAGCGCAACGCAAATAAACCTATTTTTCTTTTCTCCAAAAGCTAAATATTTCCTGTTACGCACACCAAACAAGTCAGTACAAGACTAATGAGTGGCAGTCGGCTGCTAAATATTCACTGCTAGTATTAGTGGAGAGAAATGGTGCGCCTGTGCGTAAGGCATGTAAGGGAAATGAATGCAACACAACTATAGTAATCAGTCATTAGCGAACATTGTAGTTCGTTATTAATAATTATGTATAACAGGATATTGTAAAAATTAAGTTACAAAATATTTATCAGAACGTTTCTTACATACCGTTATACTGGCTGAGCCGTAAAAATATTTGTTGTGGACTGCATGGGGCCTGCAGGCCGCAAGTTTGACATGTTATCTTACAGGAAGATAACAGAATCCAGAGCATCCACAACATAGTATCTACAATATTCAAGCACAATCCACAGTATACAACCAAACACTACCAAACCAAAAAAATCCCAGAAAATATGATCCATTCACAAAGGAAAATACATTCAAAGAACAGCAGCAGGAATTTGCACAATCAGGGGTTCCTTTTTCCAAGCTCCTAAGTCTTCTATGTGAGGAAGGGAGTAGTGGTGAGTCAGAAGCCCACCTTGGAGGCTATTCGATTAACCCAGAGGAGGCTGCCTCATGCCTCAGTTGTTTAGGCTCCATTTAAATTACAGTTTTCAACGTTGGTGCATATTCTCAAATGGAGGACTGACAAATTAGAGCGGATAAGTCAAGAAAGAATAAGCAAATGAAGGAATGAATGAATGTCACAACACTGGGGATCAGGAGAGTAGAAAATTGTCCCAGAGTAGAGGTGAAGAGTTACTTGTTAAAGGAGGAGCCCATTGGCTGCTGACCAGGTTACTACACAGGTGATTCCTGCACTGGACGGAGACTAAGCCCACCCAATTGTGAGATTCTAGGATTCTTCCAAAGCTTTTATGTAGGATCCTCAAAAACTCCACAGACAGGATTGCCAGCCCAGGGCTGGGCAGAGCCAGGGCAAGCCCAGAAAAATCAGATACCACAGAGAGTTTCAGCACTGCATCCTCTGCATGGCCCAGTTAGACTCACGTGGTCAAGTGCTACCTGTGCAAGAATGAGGCAAGTGCTTTAACCTCTTGAAACTTCAGTCCCCTTATTTGTAAGACCTTTAGGACATAAATTTTAAAATTCTCAGCATCAAGGAGATAGGACCTTATGGATTTACCTTATTGGTCATGGGAATAATTACATGGCACTTAGCTGCTGGGTCTAGAACAGTAATTTTCAACTGAAAATTACTTGCTGATTGAGTAAATCAGATAAATTAAATGATGAGCTGATCAAGCACAGGACCTGACATAGAGTCAGTCATCAAGAAATGATAAATAGTATCATAACTCTATTCAAGCAGCTCTTCAACCACTGAGGCTGCAGATTAAGAAGGTGCTGCTGAAACTGCTGAGAATGAAAATCATAAAACTTCACCTTGTGTAAACCTGTGGCTGAGAGAATTTAATGAGGTGCCCCAGTGGTGCACATAATCTCAGTGGTGTGTACAGGAATTCTGATTTCATTGTTAGGCAACTCTTAAGAAATTTCAAGCAATCAAGAAAAGAAAAGAAGCACAGGAGGTTAGATTTGCAATGCATCTCTAACTCATGAGGAGTTTGCCCGATGACTGAAAGGAGACACCTATGTCAGATGAACTTCAGCCCTAACGCCACCCTTCACCACCGTTATCACTGACTTACATGTGTCTCTCCCAAGAGACTGTCATCTCCTTGAAGACGAGAACCATATGTGATGGGATGCTGCACCCCAGTGCCTGGTACTGAGTGGAGCAGTGACCCTAACTCATAATCAAATATGCTGAAAGGAAACCCTGGGGGATTTTAAGTCGCAGGGGATGGTCCCTATGTCGGTGAGGCTTGTAATATTTTCAAAAACATATCCAATGTCTCTAAGTCAATGTCAATTTTGTATATTTTAATTTGAAAGTCCAATAGCCAAGAGGCCCATTTTTCCTTGGGTCCTGCTTGGAATCAGAGGATACTGCCACCAGGTGGCAGCAATTCCACAGTCACATCCAGGAGGCTCATCAGGTAGGGCTTTAAACCAGGGTCTTGTTTTCCCTGATTTGTCCTTCTGTGGGGTGGGGAAGTGAGGGAGATTTGGGGCTCTGAGGTACTCTCACTGTCTGGGCATCATTTTACCCCATCCCCAGGATTTGGACATTTTAGCTGCAGGCTCCAGGTCCCTCCATGGAGGAGGCCAACTTGGGGAACGTGTGCATACCCTGGGAAAGCAGACCCCACGTTTTGGATCCTTGACAGGCCTTTCTGTTCTTGCCCTGAAAACACACACTCAAAACACAATGACGAGTGAGAGTGGCAGGAATCTGGGGCAGGGAAAATGTGATTTCCTGAAAGAGCCACTCCGTTCCCCAAAGACTAAAAAGACAGAAAATAAAAATTTGAGAGGGAAAAAAATTGAGTGGAAGCACTTCACACTTCAGAGAGAACACAGGGCTGACAATGAAGACAAATAGATGTTTAGAAAGTTATAACAGACCACGGAATGCAAATTGCCAGGGGACAAAGGAGGCGAGCTGCTGTGTCACTTCAAGTTCTTGACGAGAAACTTAATTTACTGGATCCACAATAAAGGCACTTGGTTCTGAGTTCAATGCCTACCCTTGGTCTGTGGGGCCCTGATTTGTTCTGCCCAGCACCAGTGACCTGGAGGCAAAATGAGGAACACCATCAGTGTTCCTGGAGCCCTACTGTGTGCCAGGCACTGGGCTGGGCACCAAAAGTAAGGACTAGAAGAGCTTTCGCATTCATGTGTACACTTGCTTCATAGCTACCCTGTGTGAGAGCCCTGAGTCCAGAAAGATAAAGGGATAGGCTGGAGGCCACCCAGGTCGTCAATGGCAGCAGAGTGACGCAAATCTCCTTCCCTCAACATCTGACTCTACGGTACCGAAAACCCTTCTCCCTGGATTGCAAGCTGACAACTGCAGTATATGCTACGTCACCGTAAAGTCACACAGGTTCTGCCAGAAACTATTCTTCTTTCATTCATTCAAAAATATCTACTGAGCTCCTACGATTGGCAGGCACCATTCCAGGGGCTGAAGACCTAACAGTGAACGTAGCAGGTCCATTTTCTGCCCGCATGAAGCTCACATTCCAGCCAGTAAAGGGACTGATACAAAATGGACAGTGTCTGAGATATGGGCAAGTGTCACTGAGAAAACCAAAGCTGAGAAGTGGACAGGGTGGGTGGGCGGGATTAAGGGGTGTGACTTTAAACAAGGTGGTTGGGAAGCCCTTACTACACAGCCCTTGAGACCTTAACACACTGTGAGGACGGGGTTCTCCTCACTCCCAGGAGCCCCACAGCTGAGCTCTCTACATGCTTTCTGTAGTTCTCTGGCCTCACTCGGTGGGGAGCAAGATGGGGGTCACTAGGAATTCGCCCACTCTCCAGCTCAACACTTAGCCTTCATGTAGAATCCCTGACACACAAGCCCAGAGGGGTTGGGGCAGGAGGCCTCAAAGAGAATGTTTCCTTGTCTGTCTGAGGCCTCAGGAGCTTTGCACAGCACCCTGTGTCCCTTAAGAAATGTAAATGAAGAGCAGACAGGCCAGTCTGAGCTCCTGAAAGCAGAAGGGAAGGGGAGCTGGGGCCAAGACTGGAACGAAGATCCTGGATCAGGGAGAGCCACAGAGCTGCCTTGAACTCTATCACTCTGGTTGGGATTTGAGGAGAAGAGCATCCTATGGGGCAGGAAGGCACCCTGGGGACTGTCTTCCTCCTGTGGGTCATTGTCTCCACCTGCACAGGCACCAGCCCCCCTATCCCAGGCACCAGCCTTCATAAAACTCCAACATGTGTGTAGAGAAGCAAAGCCCTGATGATAACATGCAACCTGCACAGCTATTCCTGGAGACACAGCTATTCCTCTTCAGGCTACAGGAGAGATAAGGTGACTTGGGGGGGTGCTGTCTAATGCCTGCAACATCAGCTCTCCACCCTCAAAAGTCCAAAAGGAAGGATGAGAAGCTCTGAACTCACCCAACTTTAGGCTCCTAGGGAAGAAGGGGTCTTACTCATTCTACACACTGTGTGCTCATTTCACCACATGAGACCACCTCCCAACACCCAGGGCCTGGATGGAACAGCCCAGGGGACCGAGGGACTCAGGGGCAGGAGATGTACACGTGTCCTGGAGTCACCCACTGACTAGCCCTCTGACCTCTCTGGGGCTCTCCTTCCCCAAATATCTCCTCCCCATCTCTCCACCCACAGTGGCTCCAGAATCAACCCTTTGGTTTCTCTTAGCCACGGAGGCCTGAACACTGCAACTTCTAGATTATTCCCAGGAAACTAGGGTGTTCATACGCCCCGGCCAGCGAACAGGCAGGCCTAATGACACTTTCTGGGAACTTTCCTTCCAGGTGCAATCTGAAGTGCAAATGGGAAACTAAGTCAAGGTGATTATTCAGGAGAAAAAAAACCCCGAAGTTGGTAAAACTTCAAAGTTGGTGAACACTACCAAGATATCCAAAACCAAGCCTTTTACTGACTTCCTGGTAAAATATTTCCAGCCGACAGCTCTCCTGACCTACTGTCTCTAACTTTGAGAATGGTGCCTCAGTTGTCTCAGGGGGGACCACATGACTCCATGAAGTCTAACACTATCCCAGGACGTTTTTCCAGCCCTGGCTGCATCCTAAACAATAACTATAATGTCATGGTTTTGATGTGATATTTTTCCTAAAGCACATTAAAATATATAACAATAAAATTTTTAAAAAAGTTCCTCTATCAACTGGGTCCTCATACTTGAACTTCATAGCCATCTGATGGGGCAGCAGGTATAACCTGTGATCCCAATTCCAGGAAAGCAGGGACTTTGGCCCCAGAGAGGAGGTGCCTTGCTTGAGGCCACACCACCAGCAGTGGGAGAGCAGGAATTGAAACCTGTGTCCTGCTGCTTCCTGAGGTCTGGGTATGCACAAATGGGAACTATTGGAACTGGGTAGTGTGGATCTGTTGTTTTCTTAAGACCTCACCTCCCTTCAATTAGGAGTTCTCCCACCCAGAACGCAGGAACCCTAAGTTATGATGGGGTTGCTCAATTGCTGTGTGACCACAAGCAAGTGGGTCAGCATCTGCTTGTCAAGTAGACGTGCTAGCTGGGACACTGCAATTCTGCCCCGTTCACAGGCTGCCTCCCCTCAGCACACTGAGACAAACCTTGCATGATGCACCAGCTTCCAGAGTTCGAGGAGCCGTCAAAGGAGCTGTGAAGAGCCCTTCTCAGACTTAGTGTGACTGTACACCCCACCACCAGCCTTTCAGCCTCTGGAGCAGTTCAAGAACAGGCTCAGAGCTGCTCGCACCTTCCTTTCCAGCCATGCTGGGCCCTTCCTGCAACACCGCAGCGTCCAAAAAGCACCAACTATGTGGAATCTTGTTTTCCTTTCCCTTTGGGTCACTATCCTTATCTCTGCTCCAGACAATCAGCTATCACTGTTGCTTTTGGGGACACACACACACACACAATTTCCTGGCCATCGCCGATAGAGAATAAAAAAGTAATACAGCTCACAGACTACGGGTGAGTTGGAGGTTTTTAAACATTTTGCTAAAGCAACAGTACCTTTCTTAAAAATTAAAAGAGCTGGTTCTTATATCTATTCAGCAAACATTTACTGATCACTTACTATGTACCAGGCACTGAGCTAGCCAGGGACTGGGGACACAGTGGTGGGCAAAGCAGATACAGACCCTGCGTCTAAGCTGCCTTCTCAGCGAGGCCTTCCTGGCTGTCCTGCTGGAAATGGCAGTCCTCTCCCACTGCACTCTCTCTTTGCTGCTGCTATGTTTTGTCTCCGTGGTTCCGGTTACCATTTCATAGACTACATGCTTTACTCTTTAATTTTGTTTACTTCCTTCCCCAACTAGTATATAAACCCCAGGGGACAGGGATCACTGTTTTGTCCACTGTCTACTGCTATATGCCCAATACCTAGACAAAGCTTTAATACAGAGTAGGTACTCAGGAAATAGCTGAGGAGCAAGTCATACACATAACAAGTAGATATATAAAAATTATATAAATCTTTCATTGCAAACATGATAAGTGCTTTGGAAAATAAGTACAGAATACTAGGGGTGCATGGTTGGCAAATGGAAAGATATGCCTGACAAAATGGTGTTTACACTGAGTCCTACAGGATAAGTGGATGTTAGTTAGTCAGATAGGGTGGGAAGGGAAGGCCTGAGGAAGAAAGAAGGAGTGTTCCCAGCAAAGAAACAGCATGTGCAAGGCAAAAAGGAGGCTGATATCTGGAATGAACTGAAAGCTGGGGACAGTAACAGGAGATATAGCAAGAAGGCAGCACATGAGGGACCTTGGAGGCCCCATATTTGGATCTTATTCCAAAGACCACAGGGAACCCCAGAAGGGATTTAAGCAAAGAGGTACTCATCAGATTAATGTTTTTAAAAAAACACTCTGCTGCTTATTGGGGAGTGGCCTAGACTCTTGTAGTTGTCAAGTGGGAGATGATGGTGGCCTGGATCAGGCTGGTGGCAGCAGAGGCAGAGAGCAACAACGATGTAGTAGGGGGTCAGGTGGGAGTCAGAGCCCAACAATTATCCCCTCCCAAACTTTTATGATCACTAGACTCCCCTCTGAAGTTTCTTAATAATAATGATGCCCAGGTGCCCTCTCAGATCCCCAAAACTGAATCTCCAGGGTGGGGCCTAGGATCTGCATTTTAACATTTCCTGGTGTTCTAATAATCAGCCACGTAGGGAAACTGGGTGATACACAGGACCTTGGCTGACCCTGAGGACCAGGACAAGGAAGCCTGTGTGCAGAGAAAAGAATGGGAAATCTGTCCTGGATTAAGGCAGAATTTGTAGATCTAACAAAAGTACACAGACCCGTGATTTTGGAAATACGTTTTCCAAAACTTCTTCTCCAATTGAGCCTGTGCCATCTGAGGATGGAGTGGGCAAGGCCAACAGTCAGGAGCTGTTTTCCTTTCTCTTAGGGATTCTGCCTGCAATTCAGGATGCTGAGTCAGGTGCCTGGTGCTGTGCTGAGCCTTGGGCCCCTCACAGCAGCACAGTAACTGAGAGAGAAGTGAGCCCACATTGCTACTCCACCATGCACCTTAATGCACCGTGATGAGGTACATCTGAGTTGCATTAACTAGCACCCCTATCCCAGGCACCCCTGTAGCACTAACTAGCACCCCTCGAACATTTCCACCCAAGTTCTCCTACCAGGCAGTGGCTTGAAGGCACAGCCTGCAGACTTGAAATTTCTTGCAAGCCTCATGTTCTAAATGCAGTTTCCACATTCTACTGCATGATTTATGTTTGTTTCAACAGAAAAATGGGTGCCTGCTCACTCACTCAATTATCTTTGAGCACGTTATTCACACATTGGCATTACCTGGGGACCTCTGAAAGATACTGATACCTGAGACACAGCCCCAGAGAGGTTAATTTAATTGGTCTGGGTTGTGCTCTGAAATCTGAGATTTTCAAAAGCTTCCCAGGAGCTTCTAACAAGTAGCAGAGGTTGAGAACCCCTGGGCTGTAAGATGCTCTGTTTTCATCTCTTATCTAACATACCCCAGGCACAGCACCACGTACCCACTTACAGAAGCTTAGGCATAGGCATTTACTACCCACTTTTCAGAATAGCCAGTTCCTTACCAAAGACAACTAAGAGGCCAGCCGGTTCTAACATATTATTTCTTTCTGTGAGCTACCCCCCAACACACAAAAAAATCAATCACCAACAAAGACCCAGTTTCCCTCACTGAGATGCATGGCTATTGAGATCAGTGATCTTGGGTGGTGGGAAAAGTATGTTTTTATTTTCGGTAACCTCTAACTGAAATTTAACATTTCCTTTCATTGTGACTGCAGGCAACAAACCACAGTACTGTTAGCAGTAGAAACCCCAGATGTTTTCCTATAATAGCATAGACACCTCCAAATATCATTTGTTCTCATTGTTGCTTTGAAATCACGAAAATTATCGGACCTCTTCCTGAATCATGCTATTTAATGTACTGATAGATAAGCGCATATATCATTACCATGTCACAAATTGGTCTTTTTTAATGCTCTGGTGGTTGTATTTCACTATATTTGATTTCCTATATATTTTGGTAATCTAGGCATTGAAACTTATTAATTCTGAGAAGAGATCTACAGGCTTCTCACCAGCTGTTGAACCTCTGTGGCTGGCATCAGGGGCCTGCAGAAAGTTTCCCAGGGGTGGTGGGCAGCTGTGCATCTAGCAAACGACACTTACCTGTGGGTCAGAGAGCCGGGAGAGGTCAGGGTACAGGTAGAACTTGATGCCTTCGGAGGCCCCAGGCAACGTGACCCCTCGGATCAGGAGGATCAGAAGCATAACGTAGGGGAATGTTGCGGTGACATATACAACCTGCCCAAGAAAGGAGAGACAAGAATCAAGACGGGGTGGCAGTGGTGCAGATTGCAGCAGGCCCCTAACATCTCACAAGAGCAAAGGGCTTCCCTGGGCAGCAATAAGAAGTGAACCCTAACACAGCCTCGTCTCCTGCCTCCTCTCCCACCACAGTCCCCTCAAGGGATGGGTCTTTCAGTGAGTATCTGTTGAGTGATGCTTGAGATCACTACTTTTCAAACATTTTTTTACCACAACCCACAGAAAGAAATATACATATCACAACCCTGTACACACTGAGCTGAAACAGGAAGTGTCACATGTATGTCCATATTTTCTACTCTATTCCTTTTTTTTTTTTCCAAAGCTGGTCATGGCCCTCAAAATTCACAACATAATTCACTCAAGGGGCAAGATCCACATTAAAAAAACAACAACACTGTTTTGCCCTAACCGGTTTGGCTCAGTGGATAGAGCGTCGGCCTGCGGACTGGGGGGTCCGAGGTTTGATTCCGGTCATGGGCATGTAACTTGGTTGCAGGCACATCCCCAGTGAGGGGTGTGCAGGAGGCAGCTGATCAATGTTTCTCTCTCATCGATGTTTCTAACTCTCTATCCCTCTCCCTTCCTCTCTGTAAAAAAACAATAAAATGTATTTTAAAAAAAACAATAAAAAAATAAAAAAACAACACTGTTTTAATGAAATTCAAGTTTTAATAGCCAAGGATGGGATGGGATAGGGTAGGAAAGAGAAGGGGGAGAGGGGAGCTGTTTGGGGCAGGAAAGACCCAGTGTTTTCTGGAATCATTTCAGTTTGGTCTGCTTGAGGCAGGTAACTGAAGCCAATGAACATGAGAGGCTCCCTCAGCCCAGGGATTCCAGGTAAGAATCAAGGCAGTGAAAGAAACAAAATCTTCCCTGAGCTTCCTCACCAAGAGGTGCTTAGGACAGGTCAATACCTTCACAGACTATCGGAGTTCCTGTCCTGGGGGCCATGCCCCCCACCCGAGGTCCCTGCAGGACTCAGTGTTCCCTCCAGTTCTGATTTTTTTCTCTTTTGTCACATTCTCTCCTCCATTCACTTGGTTCCTTCCTCTCAGTGAGACCTACCTATTGTATCTGTTTAGATCAGCAATTTGTCAGTATTTGGGAGCCACAGACATGTCTGAGACTCTGATGACAACTATGGACCCTCTCACCACTTCCCTCAAGTGTGCATGGACACAGATATGTGTACAAGCTTTTGGATGGTGCAGAGACTCTGACTCCCCAGATAAAAGACTTGTGCTTTAAGACCTTTGATCTTAATTCCTCTAGTGCTAGTGTAGCCTCTCACCCCTTTCCAAGTGAGGCTTTCTTTTACCAGTGTTTCAGCCCTTCATGTCATTCATTCATTTGTTCATTCACTCACTCGTCCACCTACTCACCTGCACACCAATAATACTCCTAGGTACCAAAGACTAAGCCAGACTTTGGAATGTACAAGTAAGAATGAGTCACAGGATGGAACTTTCTGCTTCAAGAGGCTTCCCCACTGGTAGAAAGACAGACATTCAGGTAATCAGGGGGATTGCAAAGGATGGTGGAGCACGGAGAATGAGTAGCTAACCATAGGGGCATTCAGGGAGAGCATCTCCAAGGAGGTGATCCGGGTATTGGCCTATAAAGGATGAGTAGGAGTTAGGACTTGAGAACTGGGACAGAAGGAGGAAGAGAATAAAATTCTATTACATCCCAGGCGCAGAAATGGCTAAATTTATATAGCATTTCCTCTTGGATTTTTTATTATTCATTTTATTTTTATATAAATTAGCATCCTAGAAAAACTGAAACAGAAACATTAGATACAGTATTGTACATAACATCAGAGGGATTGAAAGGACAGAAAGACTATGAAGCAACCCACTTCTACTTTGCACTTAAACAACAAACTAAAACATAGGATACTATACTTTAGATTTTTTTTAAATCCTCACCCGAGGATAATTTTATTGATTTTAGAGAAAGAGGAGGGAGGAGTAGAGAGAGAGAGACACTGATGTGAGAAACATAGATCAGTTGCCCCCCTTGCGCACTCTAACCAGGAATCAAACCTACAACCTTTTTGGTGTACAGGATGATACGCCAACCAACTGAGCCACCTGACTGGGCAGAATATTATACTTTATATTAATACAAACATAAGTCATTTAGTTGCTAAGTGACAAAACAGTGACTTAAAACCAGTCCTCAAAGGAAATAAGAGCCAGCAGGGGGTAGTATCAGTGGGTCCTGCTGATAGAGGCTGTAGGCTAGATTATGTCATGCAGACAATAAACCTAACCTACAATATGGCATCCTCAGCCTACTCAGAACTCAGCTCCACCAATTTCAGCAACCGTTTCCGTATCAACCATCAGATCAGTCAACACATCATGTAATCAGTACAAACAATCTCTTGTTGTCATATACAATATAATCCAGAAAAGGTGAATGTAAGTCAAATATATAATACTAAGAGACCAACAGTTAATGATAATAATAATAATAATTAGAGGCCAGCAGTCAAGAGGGGTGATGGCTTCTGCCCACAGAGCGAACATGCTATAAAATCTCAATTTCCCTTAGCTTCGTAGGCACTGTCTATCACAGATCTTCAGCATTTCGTGTAAATCCTTAATTCTCTTCCTTCAAAATGACACCCCCTCCCAAGTTAACCAGCTTCCATCTATGAAAAGACAGCTAAAGATCTATTGCTTTCATTGAATAATTTCCACTTACATGTTTGTTGTATGGCAAAAGACTAATTATCCAGACCACCCAGGTCCTGATTAATGATATCTCTGGAGGTTAGCTATCTTAACTCCCAATGCGAATAAATTTAAGGAAAAGAACTTTACCATGCAGAACGTAAGAACAACTGAAAATCATAGAAATTTGCCTTCCATTTGTGGGACCACCTTGATGTGACTAAACTAGTCCGTTATTATTTGACCTGTCAGTTTTGTGTGGACTATGCTACTGGGGTGTCATGAAAGGGTCACCTTTAACCTGACCAAATGGATCCTCTCCATGCCCTCACAATGTATATAGCAGAGGCATGATATATTAAGTCACTGCTGCTGATTTTGAAGCAGTTCTATTGTTTAAAGTTCTAAATGGATGCTTGGCTTCTACATTACACTTGATATCATGCCTTAATTTTTATACTCCTTTTATAAAACCATGAGGGAAATAAAATATGCAGATTAATTGCCCGAAGACCACAGTGCAGACAATGAGTTAGCTGCCAAAATGGAACCACTGGCTGGCAGGCGTTAGCTAGAAAAATTCCTTTGTAAGCTGAGGCCTGAGAGCCTTGAGTCATGGTACAAAAGGTGGTTTAGGGGCATCATTATGTAATGCACACAAGTGGAGACAGGTCTAAAAATTGAAAATGCAACACTGAGGACAGCCTGTATCTGTTGCTGGTGCCACCTCTCCTAAAAGCCCCCTAACCTGTTTCTACCCTCAGCCATACTAGTCACTTGGGCATCATCTTGGATTTTTCCTGAGAACAGCTGTAGACTGTCCAAACGATACAGATCTTGTCATCCAGAGACTGCACATAGATCACATGCATGCTGCCACATCCCTCCTGTGTTCATCGCAGGCATCGTTAATTGAGCACAACACTCTGCAGCTCAGCCTGGCTGCAGCCCCAGACCCTCCACACTGGACTCCAGTTGGGAAGAAACCCACTCTCGGCTACCCTTGATCTCAAACATTTTTCATGTGTGCATTATGTCTCCTGCAGGTCCTTTGTCCCTGTCCTCAGAATGGTAAGATCCAGGTGTTGAGCTCAGTCAGTACTGCTGAATGTGTGATGCATGACACCCGCAGAAGCAGCGTGAAGGCGGAAAAGGAGACTAGGGAGACAGGCTGGAAAGGTGTATGTTGAAAGGATTCAGCCTTCTGATTGACATCAGTTGGAGCTGGGTTTCCAAGGATAAGTAGGAACAGGAGAGGCCATGTCAGGCAGGGGAGATGTGGAACTAGCCAAGGAAGTGGGAAAGGGCACAGAATGTTGTCTCCTGGGATGTCTAGGAACCTCCAGGTTGTTCTCCAAGTGCTCAAGTTGGAGACAGCCTCACCTCTTTCCTCAGGTTCTTCCACATTCAACCAGTGGTATCAAGTGCTGCCAACTTGATCACCAACTATATTCTGAAATGACACCTGCTCTTCACCCTCTTCATCAGGGCCCTTCATTGCCTTTATTCTCCATCATGCGTCAGCCTCACACTGTCCATACTGTGGCACCAGTTTCAAACACATGAATCTCGAATATGCTTTCCTGCTCCTGATTCTTTCCCCCCACTCCCAGCCCCACATTCAAGGTTGTGGAATACAGTGCAAATGGTTGGGCTTTGAGTCAGAAGACCATGGGTTCCAACCTTGGCTCTGCTGTGACGTGCTGTGTGGCTTAACCAGTTGTCATCCTTCCCCACCCACTCTGTTCTCCCCTGTGCCAGGTCCCTCCGGTTAGGGAGCATGCCAGTTTCCATCAGGCCTCCCTGCCTTTTCATGCCTCCCTTTGTCCATAATTTCAGCCCCAGTGCCTGGGCCACCCATGGTGTTAGTCCTGGTTATGTCCAAATCCTCACAGTCTGAGGACTCTGTAAAGTCAGAGACCATGCTGTCCAGTTGTCATATCATTGACCTACCTACATTATATGTCAAGCAGCTGAGGCCCAGAGTAATTTTCAGTGTCTCAGTCTCATCCTCTTAAGCTATAAACCATGCCATCTATCCAAATGTTGTTGAGTGACTGAAACCATGCCACAGCCTCTCTGATCCATATCCCACATTCTTCCCCCAGTCACTGCAGCACCTCCTGGCACTATGGCAGTTGTCCATCAGCTGTTTTATTGCCTTATAAGATTAAAGATATCTAACATATTAGTTCCACAAGGAAAGGGAGTTTTGTCTTTTACTTTGCCTGCTGTATCCAGAACAGCAAGTGGTATATAAAATATGCTCAGTAAGTCTTTGTTGGCAGGATAAAGAAAAATGCAGGCTGAGACCTGGAACCCTGAGGTTAGAATGCAGGTCTGCAGACACCACTTTGTGCTCCATCCATATAAAATGCTGGATCTACATACAACAAGATTTGGAAAATTGAATCCGATTTTAAGAGGGGGTGTTTATAAGGAAATCACAAGACATGTGAATTTAAATTAAAAACCAGTTCAGATACGGAGGGCAAGGAAGCATAGCTGCAAGGTGCTTCCCAACAAAGCTCAGTGTCCCTTTCAAGATATCTGAGTCCCTAGGCCTTGTCTGGGAGAGCCAAGCAGGGGGCAGGCATTATGCTAAGTTATCCAGTGTTTGGTGATGGGCACAATAAGGTCACTGACAAGGTACTCTGAAGCCTGGCTGTTCCTGGCCGCTGCCAGTGGTGGCTTGCACCCAGGTGGGCATGGGGGAAGGAGGGTTTAATCTGTCAGACCTATCAGGCCACAGAAATGAGGTTCCAGCCCTAAGCACACCCTTTGGTTTGGAGAGTTTTTTACTATTGTTTAATTTCCTTTCAGCAGGTCAAGTCCTTCTGAATATAAAGGTTAGCACAATTGGTGGTAATTATACTGTATCCTGTTTTAATTGACTCTAATTGCTCATTTGCATTCCAATACTGGAATTGTGGGGTGTTTACCTCCTACTTCCAGGACACAGATGTTTATTTCATAGCAGGGAGATCATTAGACCCTAAGTTTTCCAGATAATGGGGTCAATGGGAAAGCTGAGTGCTATTCAAAAGACAGGGGGAAAGCAGGGTGGTGCGGGAGCAAGAACACAGGACCACAATGTGCAGCATCTCAGGATAATTCCATAACTTCCATATCCTCTCTGGCTGACATTTTACCATTTACAAAGAGGCGGGGGTGGGGGGGAGTGTGGGGAAGGGAGAAGGGTGATTTATATGAATCACTTTTGTATTATTTACTTAATATTTTTAATAAATAAATATGCTTTTTTGCTGTTGTTGTTAATCTTCACCTAAGGATATTTTTTCCATTGATTTTTAGAGAGACTGAGAGGAGAGGGAGGAGAGAGAGAGAGAGAGAGAAACATAGATGTGAGAGAGATTGGTAGCTTCCTGTAAGTGCCCCAATAGGGGCCAGGGTTCAAACTTGCAACCCAGGTACGTGCCCTTAACCAGGAATTGAGCCCTCGACCCTTTGGAGCGCTGTCTGATGCTCTAACCACCTAGCAACACCAGCCAGGGCAATATACACTTTTACATTAAATAAGTATATGTAATAAGAAAACTGTGAACACCATAAACAGAAAACCATGATCTCTTAGTATAAATAGAAGGTAAATGCAAAAAGAAATGCAATAAAAATAAAATGTGATTAATTTTTAGCCAAAGGCTCTGAGTCTGTGCTGTTTTCTCTTTGTTCAACAGCAGGACTAGCAAGTATCAGAGAGGCATTAAACAGTAAACCAGCACCGTACTGTAGCTTTTGCTTTAAGAGGCATTAAAAGGGAATATTGTCTAATTATGTGATTCAATGTTTTTAAGACTGGCTACACTAAAATCATTGTGTGAACTCTCTTTAGAAAGAACATTTCCCATATTTGTGGGAAAGACTAGATGGATCCCTGAGGTCCTTCCCAGCAACCATGGTGTTTTCTAGGACAGCCCTCTGTCACTCACAAAGCTTTTCAAAAGACCAGGACTTCTTAATCCCCTTCACTTTTTTCACTCATCCCCTCCCATCTGGCAATCATCAGTTTGTTCTCTGTATCTAAGAGTTTATTTCTGTTTTATTTGTTTGTTTGTTTGTTTTGTTTTTTAGATTCCACATGTAAGTGAAATCATACAGTATTTGTCTTTCTCTATTTGACTTATTTCACTGAGCATAATACCTCTGGGGCCCCCCATGTTGTTGTTAAAGGCAAGTTTTTATATAACATTCTAGTGTGTGTATGTGTATGTGTGTATCTCACATCTTCTTTATCCATTCATCTATCAATAGACACTTAGGTTGCTTCCATATCTGATGGCCAGTTACAAATAAGTCATGAGGCTGTAACGTATATCACAGAGAATATCTATTTATATAAAAGCCTAAGTGACCAGCCTACCAGCCAACTGACTGGTAGCTATGACACGCACTGACCACCAGGGGGCAGACACTCAACGTAGGAGTGGAAACCACAGGCATGGAAACATGGAAAAGACTGATGAATCCCAGAGGGAAGTGGGGAGAGCTGAGGACGGGAGGAGATTAACCAAATATCTTATATGCATACTAGACACCTGGTGCATGGATTCGTGCACCGGTGGGGTCCCTCAGCCTGGTCTGTGGGGATAGGGCCGAAACCTGCTCTTCGACATCCCCTGAGGTGTACCGGATTGCGAGAGGGCACAGGCCAGGCCCAGGGACTCCAATGGTGCACGAATCTGTGCACCAGACCTCTAGTAGTCAATCCTATCTAATAAAAGAGTAATATGCAAATTGACCATCACTCCAACACACTAGATGGCTGCCCCCATGTGGTCAAAGATGGCTGCCCCCATGTGGACACAAGATGGCCACCACAAGATGGCCAGCAGGGGAGGGCAGTTGGGGGGGACTAGGCCTGCAAGGGAGGGCAGTTGTGGGCGATCAGGCCAGAAGGGGAGGGCAGTTGGGAGGGACCAGACCTGCAAGGGAGGGCAGTTAGGGGTGACCAGGCCAGCAGAGGAGGGAAGTTGGAGGCGACCGGGCCTGCAGGGAAGGGCAGTTGGGGGGTACCCAGGCCTGCAGGGAAGGGCAGTTTGGGGGGAGCAGGCCTGCAGGGGAGGGCAGTTAGGGGTGACCAGGCCTGCAGGGGAGGGCAGTTAGGGGAAAACAGGCTGGCAGGGGAGCAGTTAGGCATCAATCAGGCTGACAGGGGAGTGGTTAGAGGGTGATCAGGCTGGCAGGCAGAAGCAGTTAGGGGCAATCAGGAAGGCAGGCAGGCGAGCAGTTGGGAGCCAGCAGTCCTGGATTGTGAGAGGGATGTCCGACTGCCCGTTTAGGCCCAATCCTACCGGGATTGGGCCTAAACGGGCAGTCGGACATCCCTTGAGGGGTCCCAGATTAGAGAGGGTGCAGGCTGGGCTGAGGGACATACACCCCGTGCATGAATTTCGTGCACCAGGCCTCTAGTAATATCATAAAAACTATGTATTGTGTGAGATGGATACTAGACTTATAGTGGTGATCTTTGTAAAGGCATATAAGTGTCTAATCACTATGTCCACTATAATTTAAAAATAAAATTTTAAAAATTTGTTAATAGGGCACATCTTATCTAATAATAGACAAACTTGTAAATTGACCGTACCTCCGCTAAGCCACCAGCCAATCAGGAGTGATATGCAAATCAACCCAACAAAGATGGCAGTTAATTTGCATACGCAGGCGCTGAGTGATGGGGCAGGCGTTCTGCCCCATCCCCAGTCTCTCAGGGCCTCTGGGCAGTGTGGGAAGGCGGGGCTGGAGTGGAAAGAGGCGGCTCCAGGGCCTGAGCGGAAAGGGGCTGGGCCAGAGTGGAAAGGCGGTGCCAGCAGCCAGGGAAAGGAAAGCCCATTCTAGAACGAATCTTCATGCATCGGGCTTCTAGTAACATAATAAGTGTTCTTCCTTAAAAAAATAGTTGGTGGGGGTAACATGAGGGAACTTTTGGGGGTAATGAATGTTTATTACCTTGATTGTGATGATGATTTCAGGGGTATATGCATATTTTCAAACCCATCAAATTACATACATTAAATATGTACAGTGTTTTTTGTATGTCAATTATACCTCAGTAAAGCTGTTTAAAAAATTGAAACCAGGACTCCTTGGCGCTATCCAGGGTCCTGACACTGATTTGGGCAGAGCCTTCAGTAAGCCAGTCACCCTAAGTCTTGGAAGACGCTGCTGTTAACTGATTACCTAAGTTTCTCTAACTGATCTTTGTACCACTTGAATAAGTTCTATTACCATTTTGCAGACAAAGAAAAAAGACTGAGAATCAGAGATTGGAGTGGCTTGCTCCAGATCACAGAGCTGTAAGTGATCCGAAGTCTGCTATCGCTACCACATGTGCTGTGCTCTGGCCAAACAATACCTTCTTGTTTTCAACTTCCATTTTTTCCCTCTGTCTGTTCTTAACCTCAATGGTTCAGCTTGACTGACTTTGGGCAGTAACTCATCATTGTCCACTAACCCTAACCTCAAACATACTGTGTTAGCCCAGTTCTCCCCCACTTCCCTTCCAGCCAGGCTTGCCTCTATCTGGACTTCTGCTTATCCCATATGGCTGGAAAGCATGGTACTGAACATCTAATCATTGGAAAATCATTATTTTGAATACCAACAGATTTTCCAGGCTTTGGCTTTTGAGAGAACACTACCTGAATTCCCAGGTAAGAACATTACAGCAGGCACCAAATAGTCTGGCATAACCTTCACTAAGATTTTATTGACCTTGGGAACAAGATGCTAGGGCAGGGGTGGGCAAACTTTTTGACTCGAGGGCCACAATGGGTTCTTAAACTGGACCTGAGGGCCGGAACAAAAACATGGATGGAGTGTTTGTGTGAACTAATATAAATTCAAAGTAAAGGAGCGGAGGGGAGAGCAAGAGAACCGGATAGAACAGCCGGATCTGGCCCGCGGGCCGTAGTTTGCCCACGGCTGTGCTAGGGAAATGTGAATCTGAAGAAGGAAGAGCCCCATGGACACGTTTGCCTCTTCACCACTTCTATCATCTTTAGATAATGATAAAAGAAATATAAATAAGGAAAAAAAGTTCTGTTTTAAACAACCAAATTCCAATAGGTGACCAGAGTCATGTTTTAGTGAAGATATTAATTATTCAAGGAGGTAATAGTATTTTAGCAATGCAGCAATAATTCCATGCACAGTTAAAGTGATTAATTCTTGTGTAATGACAAGTAGTTTGTCATCGGCTATGAGAGTTAGCCCATGTGTGGAGCTTAAAAGAATATACTAAAACACCTGCCCACCTTGGGATGTATGTCTCATGGCATCATCTCTGAGCTGGGTTGAGAAGGAAGAGAGGGAAGGTGATGAGGGGCAGTATTACAGGTGGGAGGCATCAAAGCCAGGTGGCATGACCATGTGCTGGTCCCCACTCTATCACAGCAACAGAGACCATGAGTCCTCCCCCAACATTTGCTCTCCTCCCTTCACAGTAATAAAACCTCTAATCTCCAGGGGTGGGCAAACTTTTTGACTCGAGGGCCACAATGGGTTCTTAAACTGGACCGGAGGGCCGGAACAAAAGCATGGATGGAGTGTTTGTGTGAACTAATATAAATTCAAAGTAAAGGAGCAGAGGGGAGAGCAAGAGAACCAGATAGAACAGCCGGATCCGGCCCGCGGGCCATAGTTTGCCCACGGCTGAACTAGACCCACAGCCTCCTAGAATAAAGGCAATATTCCTCAGCCTCCCTTATAGCTAGGTGTGGCCATGTGACTATGCTCTGCCCAGTCAGATACAAATGAAAGTGCCATGTACAACTTCCAAACACTGTCCTTAAAGGAAAGGGCTGTGTTCTATTCTTCCCTTCTTTCCCTTCCCACAGGCTGGGATGAAGACCGAGTAGTGAGTTGTCTTAGATCATGAAAATAAGGGTGACACCCAAGGTAAGGCAGGCAAGTTATACCTGGACTGTTATGTGAGAGAGAAATAAACTATCTTGTTTCTACTACTACTCTTTTAGGTCTCCATTCTAGGCAGTCAAACATGTAATTTACATATCTAACCACCAACTGCCTCCATGATCTTGGGTAGGTCCTATTTCCACTCGAAATCTGTACTATTTTTCTTTAAATAAAAGCATTAGCCCAGATGATTCATACTATTCCTTTTTACTCAGACATGAGGAGAAATTTCTGAAAATTCTGAAGATGGGCTCTTGAGAGCGACCATCCTCTAAAGCTGGAGTCAACCAGGAATGGCAACAGAGTCAGGAAGTCTCCAGAAAGGCCTAATCAGTAAAATTAAGAGTGGTTAGAACAAAGCAGCCAAAGAGATCACCATTTCTTGGTAAGCATTAACCTTCTCTGTCACAGTGTAGAATGAGCCTGACAGGGTGGTAGCCAATTTGGTGTGGACCCCATCATCAAGTGCATGAGTTAGAAGGTCTCTGAGACCTTCCAGAGCCTCCACACTCCTCCCCTGTAGAATGAGGATAATGCCTATTTCAAAGGTTGATGTGAGGGTTAGAGATCACTGTGCAAAGCACCGGACACAGACACTGTTCAATAATTGGAAGGATTGTGATTGTCTTTGTTGCCCATCACTGGGTCAGTAAGCAGTGTCCCTTCAGCCTAGCGTGTGAGTTGGCCAGAAGAGAACAACATATCTGGGTGTTTAAGAATGCAAACAGAGAGGCTGGAGTAAGCCCAGCTTCAGCTGTGATGGTGGGCAGAGAACTGGTTCCCAAAACTCCTTATGGAATCCTCTCCCTAACAATGGGAGTGGCTGGCAATGTGGTGGCAGGGGAAGGCTGGTAGAAAGAGGCAGTAATTCATTAGTTGGGAAAATCTGGGTGAATAGGACCCAGAAATAAGAAAAACATTCAGGACAGAAGGGACATATACACAGTCATCCTGAGGAGCTGCAGTAGACAGGCTCTGGAATGAAGGCCAGAGAGCAATAGGAGTAAGTCCAATTATGAACAAGAATCCTCTGGAGTCCCAACTCCATCCAACAGTTATGGCAGTGGAAGGGCTAGGATACAGACAGTATTTAGATGAATTGGAAAAAATTATACAAGAATGAAACCAGGTAAGACCAAATTCCAATTTTAAAAGGTAGAAGGGACTTTTCAAAAGTTGAGTTGAAGGGAAGGATGGGCCCCAGCTGTTTCATCACAGATGCTTACATGACAAGGAAAAAGCCTGCCCTATAAGGGGAAAGGCTAGACTTTCGGGAGAAGCTAAGGACAGTAAGCATCACCAACCTTTGTGAGGCACCAGGAACCTAGCAACAAAGGAACTTGGGGGCTCCCTGTTGAGGGGTAAGCAGTTGATGGGGGATCAAGAGTAGCTTATGAAGAGAAAATTGCTGAGAATTCTCGGATACCTATCCCAGAATTCTACTCCCAGCCCTAATGGGTCCCCAGGGAAGGATTGGATCAATGAGGCATCTTCAGGAGCTGGGGCACTGTGGACAAGAAACCAAACATATTAAGAGCCCAGGGAATGCTGTTATTCTTTCTTCTTGCTAATGGTTGGGCCATAAAGATCCTCTATATCCATGGCCTGTTCCAACCCTGAGATTCCATGACTTTATTGGTTAGTAATCATGGATATCCTGGTTGGAAGTAGAGGGCAAAGAAGGAAAAGTGGTCAGTTCAGGATAAATGGAAGATCAGACACATAAGAATGGGACTAAGATTTATTGTTGGGTCTACATGCTTTATTTTTATGTTATCCAGTTCCACAAGATAGAAACTATTATCATTTCCATTTTACAGAACTGAAACAGAGGCACCCAGAAGTTGAGTACTTGGCCCATGGTTGTACAACTAAAAATAAAAAGGCAGGATCCAAGGTCAGATCCATCTAACTCCAAAACCTGCGCCGAACCACTATACAGCCCCATCGGGAATTCAAGTGTCCCCATAATCCAACCAGCTTCATTTCACACTGTATCTTCTACTGTTCCCTAAACAAACTCTGCACTTTCCTACATGCAAGCTTTTACTTTTATCATTCTCTTCACTTGGAAGGTCCTTTGCATCTTCTCTACTTATCAAAATATTGCCAACCTTCAAGACCAGTTCAAATACCATGTCTTCCAGGGCTTCAGCACTAGGCCATCCAGTCTAGATGAAGTGCTCCTTCTACATCCTACAACTCACTGAGAAATATGGCATTCAGATATGGAGAGTGGCCTTGACATAAGAAAACCCAAGTTCAAATCCAGCCTCTGACACTTTCTGTGTATCTGACTGACTTTTGGCAAGTTATTGCCTTTCTAGGTCATAATATTTTCTTCTATACAATGGAAATAATAATATAGCAAATTAAGTCAATCACTTTGAGCCTTGGGTTCTTTTTAAAAGTGTGGACTATGGATAATAGTTCTCACCTCTCATGGTAAGTGTGAGAATTAAATGAGCCAATGTCTACACAGCACCAGGCCCTGCGACTTGACACATCAGCCCTCAGTAACCAGCTTCCCTTCCTCCTTTTACATGACCCTCATCATATTCCACCTTCTCATACACCTGCCTTTCTCTCTAGGTTGGGCTCTATTGGAGGATAAGGGCTTTACTCATCTATGCAGGCTCTGAATGCATTTCATAAAGGCCGACACAGACTGTAAATAGTTGATGAATGAACACATTCAGACCTCAGTAGCCCAGAGACCATGAATAGAACAAAACAGGATATAATCCAATGTGTCTGCAATGGGCCTTCAGTGTAAACCATCCCTGCTCTCACTTGAGCCTCACCATCTAAGAGTAAAGAACTTTATGTTTAATTCAATTCACCAGCTATTTAATTGAGGTCACTATGGTCCAGGTCGTGGGCTGGTTTGGGAGAGCTTGCTAATGAGTGAGCCAGGCCCCTGACAGCAAGACACAGACAGCTCAGTGATGGACTACACAGTGGACGGCAGCAGGGAGCTCAGGGACACAGAGAGATGAGGTATGGCTAGAGAGGTCCTCCTGGAGTTGAGCTTTGAACACAGGCTGATTGTCTTGCTCCAAAGAATCCTGATCTAGAATGTACTGTGCGAATAAATCCCTTCAAGCAGGAAGGGTCAGGCATGATGCACACAGGGCACCTCAGCCTGGAACATCACCTCCAGGGAAAGAAACAAGCTCTGCATGGTGGCAAGGAAGCTGGGCCCAAAGTGACAAGATACTGAAATAGCAACCACGCTAATTACGATGGCTGAGCCCAATTCAAATCCATGTCCACAGGATATCTTAAAATCAGTGGATGGGGCAGTCTACTAGTTAAGCCTATTTCATGGTGAATTAAGATTAGCTAGAGTTAATGCTATTGATTTTTACATAGCTCCACATAAAGACCACAAAAATGAACACAAATCCTCAAACAAGACCAAGCAACATAAATATTCCATTCAGTGCCCAGTCAAGCTTACACTGGCTTTAGGAGCTATTATTTACTGCCTGGAAAACATACTCGGTACCTTGGTTAATCATGATTTAAACCCCATCCATCTCTCTTGGACTAGAAGGCTGGTGTCGCTATGGTGACCAAGGGCACCATTAAATCCTGGACAGGGATTTACCAGTGCCGGGAGGCTGGCAGGCAAGAAACACTACTCCATGTCCTCTTACTCTAGCCCTCATCCCACTCGTGATGGATGTGTGGAGAAGAGAGTCAGCTAATGCTCAGCGACGGTGTCTGCAGCCAAAAAGAGCAAGGAGCTGCCTGGACCCTGCAAGCATCGCTTGATCTCTATGACATACTGCCTCCTGTCTGTCTGAGCAACATGGATCCCTCCAAGGCACCCAGGCTGGTTGCAACACACTCCTTCCCAAACAGCTTCATTTCTTCAAAGAAGAAACTGTGCTTGCCTCCTGCTCTTGCCTCAGTTTATGGCGATCCATCTTCTGGCTCCCACCTCTCCTCCCAGCAGTCATCCCAGAGGATACCAGGCCCCCCTATTAAGTCAAACCTAATAGCTTCTTAGCGCTTGCCCTTCTCCCAGTTTCCAGCTTTAAGACTTTCCCCTATTAGATGCTTCTGGTTTTCTGTTTCCTTTTCTCATTAATTTTTTAGTATCTTTCACATGTTCATTTCCTCACTCTTTCTTTCCATCAACAAATCAACCAATCAACCAGCCAACTTTGATTAGCATCTGTTATGTGCCAGATGCCGTGATAGGCACAGAGGACACACAGAGCAGAAGCCAGCCCTGCCCGCTGGCTCTCACAGGGGTAGCTTGCTCTCTGCAGATTTCTAGCTGTTTCCCAGAAGTCTGGCCTTGTCCCATTCCCGTTCTCTCTATCCACTCTCCTGGCTTTTCTTATGTACTCCTGTGGTTTTAAGAGCCACCAATCTACTGATGCTCTTCAATCTCTCTCACCAGCCCAGCAGTGTCTCTTGAGTTTAAGACCCATATTTTCAACTCCCATATGTGTATGTCCACCTGGGTTTCCTACCAAGACCTACAATTCCACATACTCAAAATCAAAACGATTACTTTCTCCCCCAAATCTGCTCTTCTTTCTATGTCCCCTTCTTGTCATCCAAGCTATAACTCCACTGTGTTATCTTTGATTTCAGCTTCTCTCTCTTACCTCTGTTCATGAATAAAGCCTTCGAAAGGGAGAAGTACAAAATTGAGCTTCACTGCCCTATAGATCTTTTGCTGAACCCAAGCATGGCCAGTTCCAGTGGAGTTTCCCTCTCCTCCTTGCCTCCAGGCCCTACCACCCTGGCTTTTCCTTCCCAGAAAACCCAGCTTCTTTTTCAGGTTCCTCCTCCTCTGGGCTCCCCAAGTCCCCTCTTTACCCCTCTGCCCTCCTCTTGACTTCTCTCCCTGGGTGTCCCACCTGCTCTCAGAGCTTCAATTCCATCAACTTTACAATGCATGTTTTTAGAACTCTGCATCTTATTAGCTCTGAAATCAGAATGTCCCCCAGGCGGCAGTCACAATGCAGTTACTGCTCCGAGTGTAGGGGCCCTGGGTTATAGGATGTTCTTAATATCATCACTTCAGTTGAGTTACAAGCTTTGTTGCTTAAAATATTTTAAATTACATTAATTTAAAGCAATTTCTGTTTAATGTTTAGAATGTCCCTTTAAAAGATTGCACTATGGTTCTGCAGAAAGGCACAGAGACAGGCAGAGGTGACAGTTGACACTAAAGCAAATATACACCATTGCAAAGAAACAACCAAGTACTTCATGGATTTCAGAAAGGAAGATACCCACGAGTGGATGGAGCTGTTTATGCTGTTACTGCAGTACGTGCAAACTGACTGCTATTATAATTGACATGATATACCAACAGACAGGAGAATCTGCCAATGCCTTGGAAAGAAAAAAAGAAATTTAAAAGCAACAAAAATCTGGTGTAGTTCCTTCTAGTGTCACAAGGAATAACATTAAGGCCATGGAGAGCAGATTAGCTAGAAGTATTTTTGCTTCTGATAAACATCCTTTTTAATTAGAAGAATTATGTACCTCCTGGTATATAACATAATGAAATATGGCATTTCAGAGGATTCTCATCTTTTGGGGAACACAGATGGTAGATATGGACCCTCTTCATAGAAAAGTGTACATATCCACATGATCCCCTAACTTCTAATTCTAAGGGTTTCAGAGGCCTCTTGAAGCATTGTGAGCCCCAGGTAAAGAAATCCTAACATATAGACTCAAGACTCCACCCCATATCCCTTTCTCCTGAGCTCTAGACATATCCGTCTGTCACCCAAACATCTCCACTTGCAGTCTCACAGGTATCACAAACGTATTGGTTCCCCAGTGAGACCCTAACTCCATCAACTCCAGACAAACCTCCTTTTCCCACCTCATGGCCCTGCCACCAAGCACTCGAGCCAGGAACTTGGGATTCACCTAGGACTTCTCTCTTTCACCCTCTTTATTTTCTCATGGTGCTGATTCACACTTGCTTATTTCTCAAGCCCACCCTCTTTTCCCCCACCTCAAAGCTGTCTGCTGAACAACTGCTACATGGAGTCCGGCGTTGGCTCCCAGAGGCCCATTCCCCACACCACAATCATAGTGACCTTTCTCTAAGAAGAACCTGTTCCTATCACCCCTCTTTTTAAGCCTTTTGGTGACCTTCCATTGCTCTCAACTTATAGGCTTATCTACAAGCCCTTTGTAGATGGCCCCAACCACCAATCCAGCCTGTCTCTGTTCCCTCTCAAGGACCGCCCATTCTGGTCACACTGCCTATGCCTTTTCTGACCCACATGCGGTCTCTCTAGCTCTCTCAACTTCTCTATCTCTCTCTCTCTCTCTGGACTACCCCACATGTTACATATGGACCACATCTTGGATATTTGCCTCTGTGTCTCCAGGACTTATCAGGGTGCCTGGAACCCAGGAGATGTTTAATAAATGAATGGTGAATTAATTTTAAGGTGCATTGCCCCATAAAACACTAATGCAGTATTAAATGCTACAGTAGTGTGGGCCCCAGACCCAGCTCTGTGATCTTGGGCAGGTCATGGCACCTCTTTAAGCCTCATGTGCACAGCCATAAGACAGGAATGAAAATATCTATTTCAGAGAGTTGTTGTTAAAGTTAGAGAGAATGTGAATTAGTGGATGCCACAAAAGCAGTCCTGTCTTCTACAGGGCAACTGGAGATATGGTGGGGGGTGGGGGGGGGCATTTCAGGTCATTACAAAGACAGGTATGGCATTAATGACCAAGAACTAGGAAAGCTGGTAACCCTGCAATGAATGTGTTAGACAATTCCCACACAATAAAAACTGCGCTGTTTCTCATGACTTTCAAATGTTCCACCAGACATTCGTGTGTGTGTGTGTGTGTGTGTGTGTGTAAGGGGGGGGGGCAGGGAGCTAATTATAATTATAAAGCCTAGCATCGAACTCTGTTTTACATATAACTTCAAAGCATATTTTACCTTATCTTAATGTAAACTGGGTTTTCCAGAAATGCCATTACCATGTAAATTGAGGAAAGGCACTCTTTTATTCAGTACTTTACCAAATTTTGTTCATTATTCCAGAAAATCATGTCACCAACAGCAATAGAATCTGAGTGGAATCTGAGAGGCCAATGCAACACCCTTCTATCAGTCCACATTTGCAGCCTTTGTACTTGTGGTGATTCTATACTAATATATGTAGTTAGCTCTATTTCAAGATAGAAATCATAGAGAAAAGATACTGACACTATTCAATGGAATCTTGGCTTTTTTGTCTTGCATCCAAATGATTCATTCCAGGTGGGGGCCAGCATCTGACTACCCCATGACATTTGGGGTGTGCCTGAGCAGATATCTACATAGTGCAGTGGTCGGCAAACTCATTAGTCAACAGAGCGGCAAACTGCGGCTCGTGAGCTGCATGTGGCTCGCGAGCCGCGGTTTGCCAACCACTGACATAGTGAAACACATTTTGTTTTATTGTAAGTTGCTTCCTTTTTTGCTTTTCTTTAAAATACAGTTGGGTATTATATAGGTTTTCTCAAACTTACCTGTGCAGGTAGATTATTTATGAATTGCATTTCAGGGTGGTAAATGTGGTGTTCAAATCCTCATCATAAACAAGGGGTGTTGGGTCTGTGAGGGGCTTAAGCAGCCCTCGGAGCTTGTGAAAGACCCAGTGCCAGGGCTGGCGTGGGGTGAGCACTTGGTTCCTGGTGTTGATAGTATTATGATCAGCATACTGGGTCAATCTCAATTGTGACACAACATACTTGGGATTTAGGATAAAGATTGTGTCTGGCTTCTGCAGAATGAATTATCATCTGCTTCAATGTTCTCACCGGGGGTTCCAGTTCATTACACACGGGGAGTTGTCAAACGAAGGAAAACAGCTGCTGCCACAGCATAGAGCACAGTGTGAGGCATGTTGGTGCTCCCTCTACTTTCCAAAAATACATCCCTGCTCAATTACCCTCAATGGCTTCCCACTGCCCACAGGACCTCATTCTGGCACATGTGCTCCCCCTAACTTGAAATCTGGCCCAGTCCATCGCTTCCCAACCTCCACAGCCACCCGTGACTTCCCTTTCTTACCCCTCCTCCACTGGGAGGCTCAGCTCAGCCCCTCCACCTGGCTTCCCTTCCAAGTGAAGCTCACATCCCACATCCTCCAGGAGGCCTTCCCAGACCACCCCAGGACACAGTAACATCCATATCCAAACTCCAGACCAGTACTGACTCTGCTATTATTTGACAGTTAATCTATCTCTCCAAATCGTGTTAATTATCTTCAGGTGAGTACATCCAATCTACTGCCCCACTAGACTAAGAAATCTTTAAAGTGGAAGAAAGGGTTTATAAAAATGAGCAATAAAATAAAAGCAACAGTGATTTTCATGACTACTGTATGACAAGCATCATGCATCACCTCACTTAACCCTTCTAGCAGTCCAATGAGATGGGTGCTCGTATTGTCCCTGAGGAAACAGCTCAGAGGCAAAGAAAGGCCCAAGCCCAAGGTCAATCCAGAGGCAGAGCTGCGACTCAAGCCCATGTCCACCCACCTCTGCTCTCTTCTGCCCGTCTACTTTCCTGTTGCCTACAGTGGTGCTGGGCACATGGCAAGCACTCGGACTACTGGATGAGTGAACGTTCACCCAGGCAAGAAAGGGAACTAGCACTTATTGACAGCTCAGCATGCCCTGGTGGGAAAAGCACTGGTTTGGGGATCCACCTTGGCAGACCTGGGTTCAAATCCTGACTCCGCCACTAGCTGTGTGACCCTGTGCACATCACTTACCTCTCTGGGCCTCAGTATCTTCATTTATAAAGTGGGTTTGCTAACACTCACCGGACAGTCTGCTATGAAGGTTAAATTAAATAATGAATGTAGAGTGCCCAGCCCAATGCTGGGCACTCATAGGCGCTCTGCACATGATGTTTCCTTAGCTCATGGGGAAGGACCTGAACTTTGAACCTGGGTCAATCTGACTCTATAACTTTGTTGACCCTCTTTCCATCCTTCTGCACCTCCACGAACCTGCCATCACCCTCCATTTGCTTCTCTTCCTCAGGAAAGGGTCTTGTGCCTACAACCAACTGCACATGGGATCACAGACAATGCCCATTGACCTTGCCCCATGCTTCACTCCTTGCCCATAAGACAGGTTTTTCCTCTGCTGTTTCCTTGGCCATGGGCAGCGGGGAGGGCTTGGTTGTATGACTCCCAGGAGGTACTTTGATCTTTTGCCCCAATCAATCAAGCAGGTCCTAGCAGGTGACAGGTACCACACACTTGTGGGTTGACTGAATTAACTAACAAAGGCCCCATCCCAGAACCACATGGCTCACCCTAAGGACAAAGAAATGCGTAACAGCCCTTGATATGCAATGGATGCTCATTCAACGCATATAAGGAGGAGGAAAGAGGAAAGGCAAAAGAAAGAGACGCAGGAGGAAAAAGAAATACCGCTCGTTTTGGGCTATTGTACATGATTCCTTTCCTTTGGAATTCCTTTTCTCCTTTATCCTTGGGTAATTAATAACCATCCATATCTCACAACCAGCTTGGATGTTACTGCTTCTCTGGGCCAAGTTTCTCCCAGGCACAGGAATGTTTTGTAACTGCCTGTTTACTTATCTGCCTACACTCTAGCCTCTAAACTTGTTTAGAGTAGATATCTGCAGTCCGAGGCACTGGACACGGTACACAGGACACACTTAATAAATATTTGCCTCCCAGGGTAAGAAATCTCCCCAGGGCCCACAAGCATAGCCATCACAAGACAAGGAGAGCCGAAACCGGTTTGGCTCAGTGGATAGAGCGTCAGCCTACGGACTGAAGGGTCCCGGGTTCGATTCCGGTCAAGGGCATGTACCTTGGTTGCGGGCACATCCCCAGTGGGGGGTGTGCAGGAGGCAGCTGATCGATGTTTCTCTCTCATCGATGTTTCTAGCTCTCTATCCCTCTCCCTTCCACTCTGTAAAATGTCAATAAAATATATTTAAAAAAAAAAAAAAAAAAAAAAGACAAGGAGAAGCCAACCCAGGTCAGCTGGATGTTGCTGCCTGCAAGAGAAGACCAAGGAGGATGAGGGTGGGAGGGGCCAGCAAAGGCTTCCTAGAGGAGCAAGACAGCAGGGTGGGGCAAAAAAAACAGCGGATGAGGAAGCAAGAGCTGGAATAAGGCCATGTGTTGCCAGTCCTCTGCCAGTGAACACAGGGAGGGAAAGAGAGACAGAGGCAGGTCTGAGACAGTGGTTGGCAAACTGCAGCTCGCGAGCCGCGGTTTGCCACTCTGTTGACTAATGAGTTTGCTGACCACTGGTCTGAGAGAACCATTTTATGGAGGGAGACTTAAATCTCCTCCATCCAACCCTAACATTTCCCAAATGCCAAGACAGGATATGAGCTGGGCCTGCAACCATGAGCAGAACGTCAGGGAAAAAGGGGGAAAAGACATCCAAGAGAAGGCAGGTAGCAGGGGAGGCAGGTAGTGGACCAAGATTTTTCTGGGCAGATAAACAGGAGATTCTGGCAGAGGTTTCACCCCTTGTAATCTTCCTAACAAAATGACCTCCCATAGGGAAAGAAACCCCTACACGTAAAGTATCTCCTTTAGCATTTTCAATGACCAGGAAAAATTAAATATCCTAAGGGTCTAACAGTCATAGAAGTTTATGATGTCATGGGATATTTACTAAATGGAATTTAAAGATCATCTTTTGGCAAAATGGGTGGAAACGCTGTGATGGAATATCATATTAAAAAGGCAAAATATTGAATTCTAACATGTTATGATCAAATGAGATATAAACTATGATTATATGTAATCAGAGGGCAACATGTAAACAATTTAGGGAGACTATTCTTTTGCTTTGAAATAGCTGTTGTTATAATATTGGCTGTGCAATTTTTAAATTTGTTGTAGGCAATGGGGAGCTACTGGAGAGTTCTGAGGAGAAGTCATGCAATGAAAGCGATAGTAAGGAAGCTGAGTCTGGCAGTGGTTGACAAGCAGCCTGGCTCTGGGTAGGGCACATGGCAGAGTGAACATCCAGGTGTGAAGTGAGGCATACTTGGATAAAGGTGATGGGAGGCTCTGTAATGTGGAAGGTAGCTAGGCTACAGTCCCCAGTCATTCAAACACGAATCTAGGTGTTGCCATGAAGGTGTTTGGTAGATGTGATTAAAGTCCATAATCAGTTTGCTTGAAGTGAGGGTGATTATCCTAGATGAGCTCAGTGGGCCTGACTTAATCAGTGAAAGGCCTTGCGAGCAGAACCGAGGTTTCCCAAATGAAGAACTTATGTCTCTGGGCAGCTCTGTCGGCTTCTGCCAGAAAGTTCCATCCTGTCCTAGGATTTCACACTTGTCCAGCCAGACCCCACAATCACCAGTTCCTCATGCTGAATCTCTTAATATAGATCTCCTGCTGGCTCTGCTGCTCTGCGTGAATGCTGACTGACACAGGTGGCAACAGGGATGGGGAGGAAGGGGGGATCTAGCAGGCACTCTGGAAGAAGACAGCGGACATCATCAATTCCTACTGCACTGGTATGTGCTGGCAACCTGCCCCCAGGCCAACAGCAAGCAGGTGCCTCCCTAACATGCCAGCCCCCTGTCATCCCTCACTACACCCCCAAATGCCTCTTTGGGCTTTTTCTCCTCACTGTTCCCACACATCTGTCAGAGCTGGCTCACATATACATCAACCCCTGCCCAGAGCGTCCTGGATATGCTGACCCCATGCACTCCTCCCTTTGCAGTGGCCTCTGGCTGCCAGCTCCACCCCAGCTCAATCATTCTCTTACTAGTGACACCAGCATACCTCCCACCCAAATCACTGAACTTGTCACGTTAACTTGACAGAAGGGGAAACTGAGGCCCAGAGAGATGAAGTGACATGAAGTGACATAGCAGAGAAGGTGAGGGTGGCCTGCACTCAATCACACAGCCGGCAAGTGGTGGGGCCGGACTCAGTGTCAAATGTTGGCTCCTGCCATTGGCTATCTCTGTCTTTATCTTCTTGGCACAATCCTTGAGGGCAAGATACACGGCTAACAAGTCTTCTAACCCTCTCCTCTAGTGCTCAGCATCGTGCTCGTTCCCGGCTTAGCTTTCCAACAGCACTGCACTAGGTCTGGCCTTGAGCCCACAGCCACTTTGGCTCTTCTGTGCCTGCCACACAGGGGGTGGGTCCCACGTCCCAGGAGACCCAGGCGTGCGGGCGGGCTCTGCAGTGCCAGGTGCCCAGGTGTTCCCTAAGAGTTAACTGCCTCCCTGCACCAGGGCCTCTCTCAGTGCCCCACAGGCTTTCTCAGGAGGCGGCCAGCCCTACAGAACCCCTCCCACCCAGCAACCACTCGGACTTTGGGGGGCCTTTGTGCTTTAATAAAGACAGTATTACTGAGTCACAAAGCTTCCCTCCTTTCCAACCTTCCTCACTGCCAGGGTTCCCACTAAAGGTGAAATGCTGTCATTCAAGGCCAAAGAAAGGGCTGAATCAAGATGCTAAACTCTTTTGACCTAATGTGACAATCTACGGCTCTCCCCGAACCACAGTTGTGTGAGAAGCGCGCCCAACTCAGCACAAAGGCCCCTGGGCGGCTGTGATTTTGGGTGTCCTCGGGTTCTGGGGACCTCTCCGCAGCCGCCTGGGCTCTCTGCATGCATCTCATGAACGCTCTAGTTTCCTCTCTGAATGCAGACATTAGCCAGCCCGGGAGAGCCCCGCCACCAACGCCGTTCCCTGCTTACTTCAGGCTGCAACAAAGACCACTTGAGGGCTGAGAGACAGCACTGCCCAGTTCCTTTCCTGAGCCTGTTCTCTTCCCTTTCACACATCTTTCCCTTTTATTTCCCCTGCCCCCTTCACTCCTGCTTTATGCCTCATTGAATCCATTAGCCACTTTATAGGGTGCTCCTGAAGAATAAATTTTCCTGCTGGCAGTTCCAACCAGCCTTGGTGGCAGTTGGGGGAGGGAGGAAAAGGCACACTCTGAAGGGAGGAGCCTCCATGGCCCCTCCAAGGCTTCATCTACATCTGGCAGCTGTAGGGCAGGCAGACTGAGTAGGCAGCCTCCCTTGCCAAGGGGCCCCACCTTGACCCTCCCTCACCCCAATGGGCTCTGATGCCTCATGATCTTAAGGCAAGCAGTTTAAGCCCTGCAAACCTTTGTTTTCTCATCTGCGAAATGGGATAATAATCATACTCTTCTCATAGGGTTGTTGTGAAGACTCAACGGATTAATGGAGTAAGGACTTTAGAACAGGACCTGGGTCAAACTAAGTGCCACTCATCATGCAGACAACATGGCTATTTAAGAGTCCTGTTGCACCTTCAATTCCTCTACTTGTTGGTGACTGAAGGAAGGGAAAGAAAAAAAAGCAATTCAAAGCTATTTGCAGCTGTTTCTGTGTGCATGTGTGCGTGTGTGTTTTCTTTTTCCTGCCTTGGTGTCCTAGAGCTCTGAAAGGGATAAAAACAGAGCCATAAAGCAGTGAAAAGGCAGGATTCTTCTTAAAATCCCAGCTAATCCTGCAGCTTCCTTTAAAGTGGCAATAGGAGGAGGCGGGGAAGGGACCAGAATTGTTTTTTCAGCACCCTCCCCTCCCAACCATTGCTCCTGGAGACCAGGAAACTAGGGGGAAAAATCCATAAATCAACCACCAAGAGGAGAACAGAGGAAGAACCAGGCAGGGAGAGAGCAAAGCATAGGAGCCAGCTGGGGAGGGAGTGGGGGCAGCCTGAAAGGGCACTTTGACTATCCGGTGGGCAAGGATGGCTGCCTTCAGAGGGCACAGCATCCAGGGCAGAGGCTGGATGAGCCATCCCTCTTCAAAAGTCAAAGGACAGCAGCAGATCCTGCAGAACAATGATGCCACACCAAAAACTGTCTCTGATCTGGCCACTTCTCTCCATTCCACTGCCACCTCCTCCTCAGTCACCCCCTAACAGGGCTCCCACAGCCTCTCCATCCCTCACCCATCCATTCACAACAAGCCACCAGAGCCAGCTTTTAAGGCTGAAAATCAGGTCACACTACCCCTGCTTAAAAACTTTCAGTGGCTCTCCACTACACTTAGAATAAAACCCATGGCACGTGCCGTCTGACCCCTGCTGATTTTCCTGCCTACTACTACATGCCCCCATCAGGTCCACCTGGGCCCCAACATGCTTCACCTCTCAAATTTACCAGTTCCTTCCCACCTGAGAACTTCATATGTGCTACTCACCTGGCCAATCCCTTCCCATCACAGATGAAGACTCCTTCTCAAGGCAGCCTTCTCTGACCGCTCTAAGGAGTCCCCCTGTCCTCATCCTTCTATCTCACAGACTCCCTTCTCCTGTCCACAGCATGTCTGCAGCTTGTCTGTTCCCCATCTCCTCCACCAGGCCATAGCTCCACAGTCTGCTTCACTCATCAGTGAAAAGAGCCTCAGCCTGGTGCCTAGCACATAGTAGGCACACAATAAACACTTACTGGATAAGTGAAAGAATGAATGAGTGAATAAGCAACATCCATAGCAAATAAGCTTTTGGGTATAAAAACTGGGGGCTGAAAAGGCTAGAGTGAACTTTCAAAGATCCTTCAGAAAAGCTCTCCATTGCAAACCACCACTGTAGCTTTTTCAGTGTTTGAAACAGTCCAAGCTTTTGGTGGGGCGGGGGGAGATAGCAGTTTATATGTTAGTTTCTTGTTAAATGGCAAATAGTCTACAGGAATTAGTAATAGATTAATGAAGGATAAGACAGTGCATATTTTAGGTTTTGTGTGTCACACATCTCTGTCCCAACTACTCAAGTCTGCTGCTATAGTAGCAAAAAAAGCAGTCATAGACAACATGTAAAGGGATGGATGTGGCTCTGTTCCAATAAAACTTTATTTATAAAAGCAGACCATAGGCTGGATTTGGCCCTTCGGGCCATAGTTTGCTTATCCATGGATTAGACGAAGGCCTAGCAAAGTTACAAGAGAATGACACAGTAATGATCAGTTTTTCAGTCTTCAACAAATATGCATAGCAGATTCTAGGGATTTCACAAAATCATAAGATTGCTTTACATGCTGTTATATGCTAAAACAGAATAAAGAGAAGGACACCTTAAATTTACTTGTAATTACTGTTAGGATACAAAGCATTTCATTTGTATCTCTCTGCATGTCAGGAATATATTTGTACAAATGGGGAATTCTAAGAGCAATGTTCACTCTGGAGGTACTGGGCTCAGTATTTGTTAAACACGTGGCTGCATGAGTGGATAGTTGGGCAACAAAAATGGAGAGGACAATCCATTTCTTTTTTAAACACATTTTATTGATTTTTTACAGAGAGGAAGGGAGAGGGATAGAGAGTTAGAAACATCAATGAGAGAGAAACATCGATCAGCCACCTCCTGCACACCCCCTACTGGGGATGTGCCCGCAACCAAGGTACATGCCCTTGACTGGAATCGAACCTGGGACCCTTCAGTCCGCAGGCCAACACTCTATCCACTGAGCCAAACCGGTTAGGGTGACAATCCATTTTTTTAATAGGATGATTAAAGTAGACTTGCTTGGTCAATAACTGGATGAAATATAAAGGAAGAAATGATTGGTTTCAGGCTTATGAGCTCAGGGAGAGAAGTTGGGGGCAGAGATGGGCAAGATGAATTTGATGAATAAAAAAAACAAGGACAGAGAGAGAGAGTCTTTTCAACAAATGGTTATCCACATACAAAAAAAATTAATCTAAACACAGACCCTACATCCTTCATAAAATTAACTCAAAATACATCATAGACTTAAATGTAAAAACACTAATGTTTACAAGAATCTTTATTCATGATTGTCAAAACTTGGAAGTACCCAAGATGTCCATCAGGGTAAATCCTATCCTATATAATAAAAGGCTAATATGCAAATCAACTGAACAGTGGAACAAAAGGTCACTATGATGTACACTGACCCCCAGGGATTAGATGCTCAATGCAGGAGCTGCCCCCTTAAGATCAGTGTGTTCCCACAGGGGGAGCGCTGCCCAGCCAGAAGCTGGTCTCATGGCTGGCAAGCTTAGTGGCGGTGGCGAGAGCCTCTCCTGCCTCCGTGGCAGTGCTAAGCCATCAGTCAGACATCCCCTGAGGGCTCCCGGAGTGCGAAAGGGCGCAGGCTGGGCTGAGGGATCCCCCTCCCCCGAGTGCATGAATTTCATGCACCGGGCTTCTAGTGGATAAATAAACTATGGTATGCCCAGACAATGGAATAGTATTCAGTGATAAAAAGAAATAAGCTATCAAGCCATGAAAATACATGGAGGAACCTTAAATGCATATTACTAAGTAAAGGAAACTAATCTGAAAAGGTTACATACCATATAATTCCAACTACATGATGTTCTAGAAAAGGCAAAACTACAGGGACAGTAAAAAGATGAGTAGTTACAAGGGGATGGGGAAGGGAGAGAAGAATAGGCAGAACACAGCAGGTTTTTAGGGCAGTGAAACTATTCTGCATGGGACTATAATGACAGATACATGTCCTTGTACCTTTGTCCAAACCCACAGAATATACCACACTAAGAGTGAATGCTAATGTAAACCATGGACTCTCGGTGCTTATGATGTGTCAGTATGGGTCTATCAGTTCTAACGAATGTACCACTCTGGTGAGAGATGTTGATAACAAGGGAGGCTAAGCATGTGTGGAGCCAGGGGCCATATGGAAAGTCTCTGTACCTTCTGTTCAGTTTTGTTGTAACCCTAAATATGCCCTAAAATGTCTTTAAAAACAAACAACCCAAGGATACAGGAAAATTACAAAGATATCTTCATGTTTTCTCTCATCACTTGATTTCAATTATTTGTTTTCCAATTAAGAATGAAACTGTTTGTCATCCAGAAGATGACAAGTTATAAACCGCCTGAAAGTTTCCTCCTAAAGAAAGCAAGTATTTCAGAACCCTCAACTGTCCTCTCCAGTGTATCCCAGCACTTGCAGGGAAACTCAGACACATTGGAATTCATTCTACAAAGGTTTATTAAGCAGCAGCCATGGGGCACCTCACATACTGAAGCTGGCCCCTTGTTAGCATCTTGCCATCCCGAAGCAGCTTTTTCTGAGAGTAGCAGTTGCTCGCTCTGACTCGGGGGATCCTGAATGTCAACCTCTGTGACATCAGAAGATTGTAAAGTACTTGAGGAGAGCACAGGAGAGGATGGAGCTAAAGGACACCTGCAGAGGGTGTCCCTGGAGGAGGTGCTAATGCCAGTGCCAGTGCAACCTCTGGGCCAATGCACTGCCTGCTGGGCCCTGGAGAGCACTACCAGGCCTTCACCTGTGGCCTTGTCACAGCCTCACCAGTGATCTACTTATTTGTGACCTGAACCCAAATCCCCACTTAGACAACCAACTACTCAAAGGCTGAGCCTAAAACCTATGCCCCCAGGAGCCGGGGTCATGCTCATTGAATTCAATTAAAGTTATTACCCTGGAGAAAGAGGGAGTTTGGAACTATTTCTCAAATTTAAAATTTCAGAAATTTTTGCCGAGGTCTGAATATAGGAAGTGGGCTGGAACTTAGTGGGGAGATAGGGTTCTCCTTCCTTGAACAGTTTCATGAAAGCAGCTCTGGCCAGGAAGCAGGGTGACCTCTGCCCACTCGGGAAGACTCAGATGACCCTATGTTTATTTTTAGATGTTTTTGTACAGAACCCCAAAAACCTTTGGATGTTGGGCTCACGTCCAAGGTGAGGTGAAAACAATCAGTAACGAAAACATCAAACCCTTTCTTGAAGAGCCCATGTTCCAACCCAGGGACCCCTAATCTCTCAAAACTGACAGATTTGACCCATAGAACCTTGTCATTTATAAATAGCTGGAGAACTGGGCCACCAGGCTCTCCTCTCTGACCTAACACTTGACACTCAGACAAGTCCCTTCCCCTCTCCGAGCCTGTTTCCTCATCCATCAAATAGGGTAGGTATGGAACACACAGACTCAGAGGAATCTCACAGCAAACCCCAGCTCATCCTGGGTGCTCACACTGGTCCTGGGCATGGAGCATGGGAAGAGCCCTTGAAACACAGCCTTTAGGAAAATGCTTACTTAGCTCATCTAACGTCAGCATTTCCCTTAAAGGCATATTTAGATTCAGCTGCAACAAACAACCATGGAGTACCTACTATGTATTAAGCTATTTCATTAATTGTCTATTCAGAACCAGCCCATAAGAAAATGTCTTTGTCCCCATGTCACAGATGACAGGCCTGAAGGTACACTCATCCACAGCATAGAGGCTATGTGATCACCAAGGTCTGGGGTTAATCCTGGCCCTCTGCTTCCTTCCTAAGGGTCCTTGAGCAAGTTACTTAAACCCTCCAGGCTTTATTTTCTCATCTGTAAAATAAAGATAATGCTAGCCCCTGTCTTCTGGGCTTGTTTCCAGGTTTGAATACAATGGGCATGTGAAGTGCTCGATAACTAGGACCTATTACTACTTAGAAATATTATTACTACTGCTATCATTACCATTTCTACTAGAGATGAGAAAAAATAGACTCAGAGAGGGTGTGTGAAAGGACATCACTCAAAACACCACAACGTTCTAAATTTTAATTGAGTCCACAGACAGGCAAGGTGGGTCAGTGCTGAGATACAAACTTGCCATGTAACTCTGGCCAGGCTACTCAACCTCTCAGTCCTACGGTCTCCACCTGCCTATAAAACAGAGGCAATATCTCCCCGGTTCATGTGATTCACGTGCTAATGTAGATGAAAAGCCCCTGACAGAGTGTGGAGTGAGCAGAAGGCCGTGAAGGAATGTTCCCTCCCTTCCCATATGCCGCTTCTGAAATCCCCAAGAATGCGGCCTGCCAGTCCTTACTTGAAACTCTTCCTGTATCAGAATTCTCAGACAAAAAAAAAATTAAAAAAAATCTCTAACACACAGGCTCAATGGCCCAGCCAAAGGCATGTGGCCCCCACGGTGGAACTGAGCTTTCTCCTAAGATCTAAGTGGATCCAAATTTTGCCACGGCCCTGTCCTGGAAAGTTCAAGTCCACATGTGCACATGGACAACACAGTCATATGCATATACAAAACCTTGTCCAAGTCCTCCCTGCAACCAGGCACAATGCCCCCAAGCCCAGCCCCGCTGGCCTCAGCATCAACTCCCGAGGATGTGTAATCATAGGAGAAGCAGTAATAATACCAGCCATTACATCTCCTCCCTTCTCCTATGGTTCACAGTGCACTTTCCCTGTTAGCTGAGTAGGCAGAGGCTGTGTTTTATTCATCTTTAAATAACCACTGAATAATGCTAGGTACAGAGTAGATATTCAGAAACTATTTCTTGAATAAATAAATTTTATTTTTGTAACAAGATTTTTTAAAAACCCACCATTACTCAGCCCTTACTATTAGTTACACACCCTGCTAAGCACTGGACGTGCATTCTTGCATTTCCTCCTAATAACCACCCCATAAGGCAAGCTCAGTTATCAATCCCTGTTTTGCAGAAGAGGATACTGAGGATCAGGAAGTTAAGTGATGTGCCTAAGGTCACAGCTAGTGAGCAACAGACCTGAGTTGTGAATCATGATTCCAGACCCTGGCTCTGAACCCCTCCAGTCATTCGCCTCCTCTTTAGCCAGAAGAGGCAGCAAGGAGGGGGACAGGAGTGATGTGTACGTAGTCTGAAGAAGTAGATCAAGAAAGCAATGCTTTTTATATTTGAAAAACGAGAAAAATCCTGTTCTCCTCAGGCTTCAGCTTCCTGGCTTACAGCACAGGGCTTGTTGATATCTCTTCTGTGCTCTCCTAACTTCCCTCTTGTAGGTCCACCCATCTCCAACCTTCTAGCACTTTCCTCTTGACCCCACCTACCACTGGGGGAATGAGGGGAACATCTTTTGTAAAAGGGCGCAGAGTTGACATGTACTTGTTTTCTCAGAGGTTTTGTTTCCAGCACCTGACCCCAGACAGTAGCTTATAATCAAATTTATGAGCAACTGCCTACCCAGAAGCAGGCAGGCAAGGAGTGATGTGGTTGGTCAGGGTGACCCAGGTATAAGAAAAACTTCATTTTCCTCTTTTCCACAAGAAAAAATGAGTGGCACAAAGGAGGAAAATAATGGCATTGATGCTCAGTCACAGGATCAGGGGCAACAGGGAATGGTAGGGACTGTAGCCAACCACGTATTAGGAGGTGGCTGCTGCTAGCTCAGCCACGTTCTGCCACGTAGGCATGCAAGTTCAGTACTGACAAATCTTTCAACATTCCATGGGATGCCAGAATCCTGTGGGGTTTTTTTCCCACATGAATTTTCCCAATTTTTAAATGTTAGAAATTATTTCTCTTTAAAAAACAAAAAGCAAAAGAACATCAGTGCCCTGGACTTCACTATGAGCTACACATTTATAACCTCTATTGATCCTTGCGGCACAGAGAGATATGCTCACCAGACGTCCCTGTGTTCCCCTACATTTCCCAGCCTCCCTGCCATTAGGTGAGGCTATGCCTCAGGTTATAGCCAGCAGCCATGACTGCAGGAGCCACACCCGGGCCAGTTAAGAGCCACTGTCTTCTCCCATTTCTCTTTACCGAGGAGCTGCAACCCTGGGGGCCATATGGTGTAAATGGCACAGCAAAGTAACGAGATGGAAGTGTCTGCCCTTCCCTCCCCAGACCCCAGGTAGGTGAGATCTTGGGTGTGTTGGTGGAGGCATCCGGTATTACCTGCACTAGCACACATCAGGAGCACATGTCTAAATTACAAAAAACTACCTGGTAGTAGTTTAGCACTTCCTGGTTTTCAAAGCACTTTAATGCCCCTTTCCATGTGCCCCTTTACTGACTCTCAACTCAGTAAGAAGATAGGATAAGGCTTTTTTATTTCACAGATGAGTCAAATGAGGTTCAGAAGGTAGAAGTGAATAGCCCTGAGCTGTGAGACAAATAAGTGGTGGACTGGGATTCTAGCTCTAGGCTCCTCCTGAGTGGACTCCCTGTCCAGTGCTCCTCCTACCTCCCAACTTAAGAGCTGGTCTTTGCAATGTGAACTCTCTGGCACTTTCTGGGTAACCTGTGAGCTGTCTGCGCTAGTTGCTTGAAGATGCGCCTCTTACCTTTCCTGTGGACTTGGTCCCCTTCCAGATACAGAAGTAGCAGATGGTCCAGGCTGCCAGGAGACACAAGGCCAGCTCCCAGCGGAGATTCCCAATGTGCTCAATCCCATCTGAGATGGCCAGAACCCGGCGCCTGCAGAAGAAAAGGCCATGGGTCACAGGGGCTGGAGAAGGCCCGCCCCAACCGAACCTTGAGCAAAGCTAGTGCCACAAAGGGGCAGGGATAGCCCGCTCATTCCTTCACCCACCATCCACCATTCACCCAGCATCCTCTGAGCCAAACCCAGGGCTGGGGGTGGGTCCTCAGAGAGGATCAAGACCCAGTCCCCTGCCTTCATGGAGTCACTCCATGGGGGGAAAGAGGGCCTAGTTAGCAGACGGTTCACAGTGCAACATGGTAAGGATATGATGGGAGAAGTGCAAGGTCTTTGGTTAGACCAAGACGCCCTAGCACACCTCAGGGTCCTGGGAGACCACAGGAGTGTCCATAAACACTCAGGTCGCTACCTCAGGGGAGATCACACACCTGGCCTGCTGAACTCACTTTAGCTAATGGCATCTGTGTCACTTCAGACAGAAGCTTTCAGAGCCAGGTGGTGTGGTTCACCATGTCCCCTTTCCTCTGCTGTTGATCATGACCGAAGCAAGTGTCAAGATGGAGCCTCTAGAAGCCCGAGCTCCTGAGTGATATCATGAACCCTCCTGCTACCCTGTGTCAGAAGTGTTGTGTGAGCAAGAAATGAACTCCATTGCTTTAAGCTACTGAGATCTTTGGGATGTTTGTTACTGCAGCATAAACCAACCTATCCTGACTGTTAGAGGGGGCCAGGAAAGCTTCCTGGAAGAAATGATATTTGAGGCCACTGTGAAAGATGGAATTTAAGGGTAAAGATTGTTTTAGGTTGAGGAAATAGCATGCACAAAGGCCAGAAGATGAACCTGAGATACTTGGGGAATGCTGAAGCACAGTGATCAGAGGGGAAAGCAGGAAAGGGTAAACAGAAGCATCATCAAGAACCTCGAGTAACATGCCAAGGGGTAGGGGTGTCCCAAAGGGCCCAGGCTACAGGAGAGAAAGGACCCCTGGGTGCACTGAGCCAATACCTCCAGCCACACAGGCCCTCAGAACCCATCAGTTCTTCAGAGCTGACACAGGTCTGGCTCCCAGAGCCCACGCCTGGGGTTTGTGTTTCCTTAAAGTCAAACTTGCCACGCTCCATATTGTGCTGAACCATGGCACCAACACAAACCCCCTCCAAACTCGCTCCACGAACCCCATCCTGGCTGCCAAACCACCCCCACCAGACCACGCCAGTAGCCTCAGTGCTCTGGGAATGTCCTTTGAGAAAGCAGCTCCCATCCCACCAAGCATGAAAGCCTCCCTCAGTGTCTGTCTCCCTGGGAATCCGCTCCGGGCCTGATTCTGCATTAATTACTCAATGACACCAATTAGCACTGGTCTGCAGGCTCCTTCCAGCCCCAACCCCCACAGGAGAAATCAGGCAGTCCCCCAAATAAAATCAGGCTGTGTGCAGCCATGGACTTAACTCAAAAGAAAGCCAGCTCTCAACCTATAGCCAGAAGTGGGAACATCCACATAAATACGCATTTATTGAGCAGCTACTTGTGCCTGGCATTATATGAATAATAAGGTACTGAGGATAAAATGGTACACATGGCATGGCTCTTGCCCTTGACTATGAAAAGTTAGACACAAAAGAAGTTCAAGTTATTTGAGGAAGAACGGCGACGGCCACATAGTTTTAGCAGACACTACTTTATTTGCATCTTATGTCTTAGTCTCTGGCTTTAATTCATTTTAAAACTACTAGCCTTAAAAAATAAAAAAATAAAAATAAAACAAACAAACAAACAAAAAACTACTAGCCTTATTAAACGAAACCCTACAGAGTATTATTTTAGGAGAGCAGCGGGCCCCAGAGCATGATCCTTGTGGGGTACTTGCCAAAAGACAAAAATTCCTGCACTCCATCACAGGTCCACTGAAGTCCGAGTATTTGTGGAATGGTCCCTGGGAAGCTGCATTTTGCCACGTTTCCCCAAGGATTCTGGCAAGGAAGGAATGACCTACCAACTCCACCTGAATAATTTTCAATCTTTATTTTTTTTTTAGAAAGGGGGGCTTTGGGGAGGCAGTCAGGGATCCTGTGGAAGCTTCTTTCTCTCCAGAAATGCCTTGATATAGCCCCCACTCCCAACATTCTTCAGGAACTTCAGGGGGCTCACTGACCCCCTTGTCTCCAGATTAAGAGCCTTGTAGACAACATATACCCACCATCTTACAAACTGCCCCCCAAAGTGCCCTGATAGCTCATCAGCTGGTGAATGAGAAGGGACAACCCAGAGCAGGACAGAAAGTGAGTCACTGCCCATGGAAAGGACCTGGGTGTGCTCCGTCCCACTCCACTCCAGCCTCTGAATTTCTCATAAAAAAAAGCACTTACACAAGGTCCTCAGCTAGCAGAGATGCATGCACACACATGCCTTCTTGTTGAGGTAGTTGTTTTCTGAACTGGGAAACTGAAAGCTGGAAATGACAGAGACGGAGGGAGCAAGAAGGAGCAGACCAGCCAGGAGTGGGCTGGCGCAGGTCCCCTCTCTTCCACATTTTGGATGCTGTGAACTTTGAGTCATGCAGCCTGCTTTGGCGTCTTCTCGCTTAATTGAACAATCTCATTCCCAGAATGGGAAGCAGATTACTAAAAGCTATGCGGGATGAATTGCTCTTTTGTTTCACCAGACACTATTTGAAAACATCCTCAAACTATTTTCTTTAGGAGTTACCAGCGCTGACTCTAACCAGCCATGGGCCTTGGGTTTCTAAAGAAAGCGGCTCGGGGGCCAGGTTCTCAGCCTGCAGGGCTGTGGGGTTGTTTTGAAACCCACAAGGGCAGCCTTTGAGAGCATGGGGGCTGGGCACTCAGCTCTGGGGACTTGGAGAAGGCACAGCTCTTCCTGGGAAAGAGCTTTCTTAATGACCCGCCCCCATGAAGCACTGGGACAGAAGAAAGGTCTGAATAAGGAAGAGTTTGCTGCCAACACCCTGGCAAAAAAAGGACCCAGGACCAGACCTCCCAATACTGGCCAGGGAGCGGGAAATGTTGAAGACTAGATGGGGCCCTTTGGAGGGATCCATTTACTCGAACAAGTAATATCGTGCACCTACTATGCGCCAGGCACACAGATTCTTCAAGAAGCACCTTTTTCAGGCCACAAGAGTAAAATATTTCTGGAGATTTTCACCCAGAGACTGAAATCTCAGTAAAATGCCCATGCTTCTCTAGCCATTGGCACATATAGAGATGGGCTCAAAGTCCACCTCTGCTCCTTCCCAGCTGTGTGACTTTGTGTAGCGGACATCACCTCTCTGAGTTTCAGCTTCATCTATAAAATGGGAGCGATGATATCTCCCCCTTCTCCAGGTTTTCAAGCTTGAACTCTTCGAACCCTCTCAACAATCCTTGAGGTAGGTACAATTATTTTCACCATTTCAAAGATGGAAAAACTGAGGTACAGAGAGATTAATAACTTGCTCAAATCATACCACAAGCAAGTGTAAGAGCTGTAAACTGAACCCAGGGATCCTGACTCCAGAGCCCACACTTTCAGCTACAATGTTACCCCGTAGATTCTCCTATAACAGTAAACCACCACCTTCCTCACTTCTTTATAAATTAGAGCTACCTTATTGCATGCCCCAAGGCTACATAATGTGTCTTTGTGTGTTTGGTAATAGTAGCATACAGTATATGTCCTTTACCCATTTATTAATCTATACAAGAAATACTTATTAAAGTGTCTTCTGTGTGCCAGCTATTATGCTATGCCCAGGGGTCCCTAAAGAACTAGTGGTCTAACAAGGAAGGCAGGTGAGTAAACAGAGCAGGGCGTGGAGGGTTATGACAGAGAAAAAACCGGGGACCCTCACTAGGGATCTGGCCAACATCAGGATGTAAAGGTGGAGATGGGTCCTGTCTGAAGAATAGTTAGCTAAGGCTGGTTTGCAATGGAGAGTTGGCAAAGAAGAAAGGGGACATTTGGGGGCAGAAAGGCCACCTAGAGCAAAAGGCTCGGTGAGGCCAGGGCAGGACATGGCATGCAGGGTCAGTGCAGCAGAAGCCAGGGTGAATGATGGGGGTGGAGGACACGGCTGGAGTGGCGAGCAAGTGTTGGACTATGAGCCTTCCTGAGGGGGATGGAAGCATGGAAGAATCAGGGGTGAGACCCCATCAGATTCATGTTTCTGAAAACTCTCTGGCTGCAGTGGGAAGAATGAATGGTAAGGGTGAAACAGAACAGGGTGTCTAGTGCAGAGAACTTGGTCTGAATTTGGACAATAAATAGGGAGGGTCTGGACTAAGGTAGGGGGATGGCCCTGGAGGGGAACTGGGGGGTTTGAGCAGCAGAGGTACAGGTGGAAGATAGCAGGGAAGGGGGAGGTCTAGGCTGACACCCAGGTTTGTCCCTCGGTGGATGGCAGGTCATTAGTTGAGCAGGAGTGATCTGTCCAGTGAGGTAGAGGAGAAGGTGAAGAATCAATCTTTTAGACAAGAGGATTTTGAGATGCTTGTGGGACACCCAGAGAGCTGAAATGCCCCAAGGCAGCTGGGTCTCTGGATGCAAAGCTCAGAAAAGAGATGCAGGGAGGAGATCAGGGTATCTATCCTGGGAGAGTCTGAGGCTGCCTGGGGAGTGCTGAGAAAGGGAAGGGAGGGAAAGGGTCTATAGCAGAGCCCTGGAACCCTGACATCTAGAGAGCAGAGAGTGGCAGGGAGGAACCCTTGAGGGAGGTAGAGAAGGGTCAGCAGAAAGGCAGGGAGCAACCAGAGAAGGTGGCACACCCTAACACAGAGGGAGGGGAAGGGCATTCCAGCAGGGGAAGCGGCCCATTCGCCAAGCACTGCAGAGCAGCCTGGTGAGAGGGAGAGTGGGACCAGGCCAGGTGGGTGAGGCAAGGAGAGCTGCTCACCTGGTGGGCTGGACCTCAGATGGCAAGATAAGGAGATGGGAGGTGAAAGAGCCTGGTGAAGTGGCTCTTTTGAGAAGTTAGGCTCTGATAGGTCAGAGATGTTGGTACCTCAAGGGGCCACAGTGCACAGAGCTGTCTTACTGACACCTGACTTGTTTTCAGGTTGGTGAGACTGAGATAGTTAATGGGAAAGAGCCAAGAGGGAGGGAGAAGTTTCAATTACAGGAGGGAGTTGGGGATAAGAGAGGAGAGAAGGGGGTAGACGTCTCAGAGAGGAGGCAGGGAAATAATCCACAGGTGAAGATGTCATTTCTACAGAAACTGTAGGGAAAGAGTTGGGGAAACAAAGAAATGAGTTTAAAAGCAAACTCTGTCTACATTAAGAGACCCTCAGAGGAAGGAACAAGGAGCGGGCAGTGGAGGGGACAGTGGCAGGTGCCACCTGAGAGCCCTCACCTCTCACAGCATTCAGCTCTCAATGTGAAAGCATTACTGTCCTCACTTTACAGGTGGGGAAACTGAAGCCCAGGTAGGTGAAGCAACTTGCCCAAATTGGGGCTTGAACCCAGTTTCTTCAGATGCCCACACACTAGCTGCCTCACAGAAGCTGGCCCCCGAGACGTCTTATTCCTTGGGTATCACCCTTACTTCCCTCTCTGTCTCTCCCACACACAGAAAAGCTGAGTGTGGAGGGAAGGCGACAGCCTCACACCTGGAGTTCCCTTCCAGACACACCAGCTTCCAGAGCCAGGGGTGGTCTGACCGGAGGAAGCAGAGATGGAGCAGTCCCTCCTCCCAAGGCCACCGCAGAGAGCCTGGGAGAGGCCCTGTGGGAACGGCTCCCAGCACAGCCTGGGGAGGCCTCATCTTCATGTCCTGCACGGAGCCGGCAAACACATCACCTTTCTTAAACCTGCCACAGAGGAAAGTGCTGCCAGGGACGCAGAGACCGCCCCAAAAGTTGGCACCGAGGAGCTGGGCTATAAATAGCCTTGCTCGGTTGTCCTTTCTGGTCTCCCAAAGCAACAAACAAACAAAAAAAGGCCCATCACCAAAACAAATGTGCCTTCCCTGCCCCTCCAGAATCCCTCCGCCTTTTGGGTTCTGCTCACTTCCCTGGGAAGAAAGAAGTGCAGGCCCCTAATTCACCCACAAGGGGCCAGCTCCAGCAAAAACCACAGCGGAGGCCCGAAACCCAGCGGGACCCTCGAGGGAAGAAATGGAGGCTTCTGCATCATGCATTCCTCAGCAGATAGTTACAGGGTGCGAACTCCATGCTGAGTATCCTAAGGACTAGAGTTATAGCAATGAGCGAAGCAGCCTTGTTCTGCCCTCAGGGAGTTTGCCACCCAGGAGTATAAAGAGAACAGCAGCATGGACAGTGACAGCTGACATTTCCTTCCGGCTTACTCCTCATGTGAGTGCATCGTTATTCCATTTCACAGATGGGAAAAGTCTGGCTTAGGGAAGTAATATACCCAGGAAGGCAGAGGCAGAACCTTAAGCCACATCTGTTCAGCTTCAGAGGCAGAGCTTGGGCCCACTGTCTCATCTCCGGGAAGATGAAACAGAAACGTGTAGACAAAAAGGGGCCGCATGCTAACCTGACTACCTTAGGGAAGGCCTGCGTGGCAGCCTGGCAAACTCAGAGACCTAAAGTAACCACAAGAATGGTCTGGAATTAAAATTTTTTAAATTAAAAAGCAGTCTATAGTGGGTAGTCATGTCCTAGGCTGGTATCCTCCCTGACAAAGATCAACTTCGATCTTAACTGAGCCTATTGTCTTTTTCATCTATGGAATATCAGGGTAACTTGTAAGTTCCCTTTTTCTAGACTCCTCAGGGCACAACCAATGCATCAGGGCGCCAGGGCAGAGACCACAAATTCCCTCATTGTTATTGTTATAGTGTTAATTGCTGACTGTTAACTATCCTGTACCTACCTATGTAAAAGATGCATGTGTCTATCATTTTACTTTTTACCCAATTCCAGAGGTTTTCCCTGCTTTGCTTTCTCCCACCTCCCTAATCTATCACCAATGGATTTCATGTAACCCACTTACATCTCCTCCTTTGATGGTAATTTATAAAAATAGGTGAAAAACTGTCATTCTCCGGAGCATTATCTCAATACTGATTGAGATTCTGCTTCCTGACAATTGTTGACAGTTTGGCTCAAATAAACTCACAAAAATTCTTTACAGGTTTGAATGTTTCTTACACTATCACTCGGGAACAACTAGGGACCTTCGTTGGCCTGAGGGTCCAGAGCTAAGGCTCCAATTTCTTCCATCACTGTAGAAATCCTCCTCCTAGGCCAGTGGTCGGCAAACTGCGGCTTGCGAGCCACACGAGGCTCAAGAGCCGTGGTTTGCCGCTCTGTTGACTAATGATTTTGCCGACCACTGGGATAGGGGCTTAATCACAAGGAACAACAACAGCCTGTAATTATTGGAATCGAGAGTCTAGGTCAGTGGTCGGCAAACTTATTAGTCAATAGAGCAGCAAACCGCGGCTCGTGAGCCACAGTCTGCCGACCACTGTCCTAGGCCACACAGAAGCCCCCACAGAAGCACCAGCTCAAATAATACAAAGCCTCACAAAGGTTTCCTGGGCCCCACCTGGTACCCTTAGGACTAGCCCCTCCTCCCATCTAAAGGTTAAGTGAGCATCCACTGTGTACCAGGCACTAACTAGGTCAAGGGTCAGCAAATTTTTCCTGTAAAGGGCCAGAGAATAAATACTTTAGGCTTTGCAAGGCCTATGGTCTCTGTCCCAGCTATCCACTTTATCCTTGCATTGTGAAAGCCTCCATAGACAATTTGTAAATGAATGAATGTGGCGGTCTTCCAATAAATCTTTATTTACGGAAAGAGGCAGCAGATGGGATTTGGCTGGTTGTCTCCTGACCCTGCCTTAGTCTAATGTTTCCCAAAAAACACTAATCCCTCAAGACACCCTGAGTTCCCAGGTCACACTGGGACCTCATTCGAGAAAATGCTGTACACTGTAGTCCTCCTTAGAGAGTCTCAATGCTCACTGGAATATTAAAGTCTCTGAGAAGTCCTGGATTAAAGACACCTCTAAAGTTTTGTGTCACCCAATGTTTCCTAAATTTATTAAGAAGCATTTCCCACTAAACCACAATGAGATATTGCTTCACACCTACTAGGATGGCTATAATAAAAAAGACAGACAATAACAAGTGTCCTCAAGGATGTGGAGAAATAGAACTCTCATATACTGTTGCTAGGAATGTAAAATGGTTCAGCCACATTGGAAAAACAGTTTGGCAGTTCCTTAAAAAAATTAAACAGAAAACTCAGCAATTCCACTCCTAGGTTATTCATAATAGCCAAAAACTGAAAGCTGCCCAATTGTCCATTACCTGAAGTATACACAGACAAACAAAAAGTGGTATATTGGTACAATGGAATATTATTTAGCCACATAAAGAATGAATTAGTGATAGCTGCTATAACATGGGTGAACCTTAAAAACATTATGCTACGTGAAAGAAGACAGTGACAAGGACACTGCAGGATTCCGTTATATCCAGTTCAGAGAAGGCAAATCCACAAAGAAGTAGATGAGTGGTTGCCTGGAGGTAGGAGTGGAGATTAACCGTAAACATGCATGAGGGATCTGATTATGGTGATGGGAATGTCCTAAACCTGTATTACGGTGATGGATTCATACTTGGCAAATTTATTCAAAATCACTGACTTGTGCCCTGAGAAAGGTATGTAAATTATACCTCAGAATTATTAAAAAGTTGTTAAGAAGAAGGTGCCCTTTACCAAGTGTTTGCCTTTCCAAAGTAATACCTTCTAACATTATGCAGAGCACACTTCGGAAGAGAGCACCAGGCACTCTCATGTGTTACCTTATTTCACTCCCACTGTTCTGAGGAAACGGAGGCTCCAATATGTACCTTGCCTTGGGTCACAAACTGGTAAGTTGCAGAGCCTGGCCTGGCACGAGGTCTCCTGACCAGGTTCAGTGCCTGTCTCGGCCCTCCCTGGCCGGAGGGTGAGATCTGGAAGGAGGCAGTGAGAAGAGGAGAGTATGTCTAGAAGTGGGGACTGGGAGAGCTTCAGAACACAGGAAGGCCTCTACATGTTTTGCCTTGCAGGAAGATACGAACAGTTCTGCAGGGCAGGAGGCAAAGTGCAGAAGGGGCAGGCTGAGAAACAGAGAGACTGCCATGGTCTGTGGGACTCCACCACAGTTTTGTAGTGCAGCCCATTCGCACATGTGGAACACGGATACCGCCCACAGGAAAAGGACCTCAATGCCCCCCTGGCTGAGGTCCAGAACCATCAGATGCCTGACCCTTTCTCCCCATCAGCACAGCCCAAAAGTGCTGCCCAAGCCTTCCCAGCCTTACGGGCTCCCACAGTACAGCAGCTCTGCATTACACAGAGCTGTAATGCCAGTAAACTCCCATTGGCCCCTTTGAGATGTTCTGTGTGAAGGCTGGCAAAGAGCCACTGTCTGCCACAGAGGGATAGTGAGCAAGAAAGGCACACGTGCCATCAGGAAAAGCCCAGGGGGAGGAGGTCTGGAGAAGCGGGGGTCTGCTACCTGCTCCCATGTACCCCACCAGGAGACCTCTGTTCTTTGAATGTCACCTTATCCACATCAGCTGTGGTGTGGGGAGGGTGAACGGGCTAAGAATGAGTGAGATGCAGGAGTGAGAGGAGCTAATGTTGACCAGTTACTTCCCCCCTACCATCATCACTTCATACTGACAGGACCTTGAAGTGTGGGAGAGGTACACCCATTTCACCTGCAAGGATACAGAGGCTCAGAATCACATGCACAGTCCCCACTAGTCAGCAGGACTGTCAGATCCCTCAGGTCTGGGGCTTCTTCCCCATCATGGATGTCTTCCAGGGACAGCGTGGAGCAGAGGTGCACGAAAGAGAGAAAATCTGGGGAGTTTTACATACTTTCTCATGGTTTTGTTAAAAATAATCTAGAATCAAAATAAGGCACTAAAATTTGAAAACTGCCCAATTGTCCAGAAACAGCCCCTTCTGAGTTATTCTGGGCCCAAGCCTGAATTAAAGTCCTTCATTAACACCTGGTGCCAGCACCCGCAGGGCCATCAGCTGTACACTGGAGAGGCCAGCTTCAATTACATCTGTCATCCCAGCAGGTCAGAGTCTGCAGGTCTCTCACTCAATACCTGGCTCAGCTGGAAACCACAGCATTCTGTTAGAAGCAAGTCTAAAGGAACCCTCGAAATCCAGAGATCACATAACCCAACCGGTATTTTGTTTTGTTTTTTGCAGGGCACTGGAACCCTGTCTTCAGTCGTTTTTCATTAGCTTCTCCTGCCCAACCTCTCTCCATCAATTATACCTCCCCATCTGCTGAAAAACTCTTCCTTCCAGAGCCTAGGTCCCTGGGGCTGCAGAGAGGAGGGTATGCATGCCAGTCAGCTTCTGCCCAAGATAAAACAGATAGCTGATGGCATTTCAGAGACAGGCAGATGGAGTGTGAAAGGACAGAGGGAGGCAGGCAGGGATCAGGAGGCCTGCTTTCAGCCCAGGTCTGGCTTGCACTCGCCAAGAGAGATACTATGAACAAGTCCCTTAACCTCTCCTGCCTTAGAATCCCCTTGCTTCCATTAATTAGCCTTGCGCCTGATACTTAATTCTCCCTGAGACTCACTTTCTTTGTCTGTAAAATGGGAACAGTAGGAGTAGCAGTAATTTGGCTTAGTAAGTACTGAAAAGCTATGCTCTCTTATTATCCACTAGAGGCCCGGTGCACGAAATTCGTGCACGGGGGTGTGTGTCCTTCAGCCCAGCCCGTACCCTCTCCAATCTAGGACTGCTGGCGCCCAACCATTTGCCTGCCTTCCTGATTGCCCCTAACCGCTTCAGTCTGCCAACCTGATCACCCCCTAACCACTCCCCTGCCAGGCTGATTGATGCCCAACTGCTCCCCTACCAGCCTGGTTGCCCCTAACTGCCCTCCCCTGCTGGCCCAGTTCCCCCCAACTGCCCTCCCCTACAGGCCTGGTCCCCCCACAACTACCCTCCCCTGCAGGCTGGTCCCCCCCAACTGCCCTCCTCTGCCAGCTCGGTCACCACTAACTGCCCTCCCCTGCAGGCCTGGTCCCTCCCAACTGCCCTCCCCTGCTAGCCTGATTGCCCACAACTGCCCTCCCCTGCTGGCCATCTTGTGGCGGCCATCTTGTGTCCACCTGGGGGCAGGATCTTTGACCACATGGGAGCGGCCATCTTGAGTGTTGGAATGACGGTCAATTTGCATATTACTCTTTTATTAGATAGGATTCTTGATCATTATAGATATTTGTATGTAAAATCACCACCACCACAACAAACACTGGATGTCTTACATTATCTAGTGAGAAGCAGAGATTTACTGACCCAGAAGAGTTTTGTCAGAGGTTCCTTTTATGTCCTGATGGGTGCAGTAATGAAAGTTACTTAACTGCAGATAAGAGGTGACTACTGTGTAATCTGATATGCAAACGTATCACATTTATATATCTGCTGTGCTTTAACTGCTTACAACACATTCACAATTTGTGCAATCAGTTAAATATTAAACAATTAAAATAAAAAGGACACAACATCCTGCTCAGGCAACATAATGCTGATTGCGATTTGCTTTGGAGCATCTGCCGAGAGCTGTAAGGGGTTGGCAGGCTCCCTCTCTCACAATGAGTCTGGTGTGGCAGAACCATCTATACCCTCAACTGGACCTTCTCTCTGTTCTCCTTAAATCAGGACCCAATGCTTCCCTGGTGGAAGGATTAAGCAAGAAAAAAATCTCTCTCTGAGAGGCAAGCTCCTCTGTCCATCAGGGCAGAACACGCAAGGACAGGGAGCCCCAAAGACCAGGGCCTTCTGGAGAAATTGTGGCTGCCTGGGGGGCAGTGGGAGCCAATGAGGCTGGCTCTGAGTATATGAGGGAAGCAATCCCTCACTTCTCCAAAATTATGTTTGGATAATGGGAAAATGGAGATTTTTTTTCTTCTGTCCCTCTCCAAAGGCTGACTTAAAAACTAAATAAAGTGTTAACAAAAATGATTTGTAAAAATAAATAATGACTAGTAAGGTGAAACCAGAGCTGTAAATGGGATTTATCATTCAAACAGAAGGATCATTACAATCAATGACAACTTATTCAGAGACCCCAGGGCTTCTACTTTTTTACTAGTATTAAATAATCATGTTCTTGGTTTTTTATTTTTTTTTAATTCAGATAGTATAAGAAAGTATAAAGCAAGAAGTAAAATTCTCTCTTTCTATCCCCTTGCTTATCCCCATCAGGTGATCACCACAGTTAATAGTTTCTTATGAATCCTTCCAGAAATGTTCCATGGGAATAAAGCATATGCATATATATTTTTAAAATATATTTTTATTGATTTCATAGAGGAAGAGAGAGGAAGAGAGGGATAGAAACATCAATGATGAGAGAAGATCATTGATTGGCTACCTCCTGCATACCCACCCTGGGGATCAGGCCTGTCACCTGGGCATGTGCCCTGACCGGGAATCAAACCTTAACCTCCTGGTTCATAGGTTGACGTTCAACCACTGAGCCACACTGATTGGGCCATACATATATATATTTTTTCATACATATATTTTTATATACATATTATTATATGCAGGATTCTATACCTTGCCTTTTTTACTTAATTTTATCTTAGATATCTTTTCCATATTGACACCTTTTCTGCCTCATTCCTTTTTAGTGGTTGTGCAGGAATATACCATAATTATCTAATCAGTATCATACTTAAGAACATATTACACATATTTTTTTTCTTACCTATCACATACAATGCTACCATCAACAAGGTGTACATAAATAGTGTGGTCATGCCTACAGAACAGAATGTCAAAAGTGGAATTTGGGGACAAAGCATATGAGCAGCCCAAGTAATGGGGTTATTGCTAAGTTGATTTCTGCTGCTACCTAAAAGCCGTGAGAATTTAGGCACATTTGAATGGAGCTTCCTATCCTCCCTTGTCAGGAAAAGCCCACCCAGGAAGTGCAGAGATATCTTAGTGCAAGTGGGAGGCTGAGGAGGCATTAAGAGATCAGAGAGGTGGTTCTTTAATCACCTTGGTACATAGCATGGCCAGGCAGAATTACCATCATCCTCCCATCTTTCCCTACAGGTGAGGGCACCAATTCCCACCCCGCCTCCCCTCTCTCCAGGCAGAGGTCTCAGCTTCAGGCACCTGGACTAAGCCAAGTTTACCCCTACCCCTGCCCCTCCAGATGTCTATCTTCCTCTCTCAGACATAATCATATTACTCCATAGATGCTACTAGAGGCCCGGTGCATGAAATTTGTGCACGGGGGAGGGGGGGTCCCTCAGCATGGCCTGCACCCTCTCACAATCTGGGACTGCTGGCTCCTAACCACTTGCCTGCCTGCCTGCCTTGATCACCCCTAACCACTCGCCTGCCTGCCTGATTGACCCTAACCACTCTACCTGCCTGCCTGATTGCCCCTAACCACTCTACCTGCCTGCCTGATTGCCCCTAACCACTCTACCTGCCCACCTGATCACCCCTAACCGCTCGCCTGCCTGCCTGATCACCCCTAACCACTCGCTTGCCTGCCTGATCGCCCCTAACTGCCTGATCACCCCTAACCACTCTGACTACCTGCCTGATCGCCCCTAACCATCTCTGCCTTGGCCCCGCCACCGTAGCTTCATCCGGAAGGTCATCCAGAAAGTCGTTCGGCTGTCCAGTCTAATTAGCATATTATGCTTTTATTATTATAGATAGCCTTTGAAGGCATCCCACAGGATCATTTCAAGCCCTATAGAAAAGTGCAAGGTCTTTCAGGCCTGGTTCCAGCCTCACTGGCTGCCTGCTCTTCTCCAAATATCCTCCCACTTCAGGGTCATTGCCTTCATGCTCCCTCAGTCTCAGAGCTAGATCCCTTACTTTTCTCAGGTCCCTGCTCAAATGCCACCTCCTCAGAGAAGCACCCCTGAGCCTGTGACACTTTCTATTCCCTACTTGCTTTTTCTTCAGGAGACCAATCCCATCTTAACCTAATGCTTTCTGCTTATTTGGTTAGTCTGTGCTGTCAGTTGCACCAGGGTGAGTCTCTGTTTCATTCATGTTGTTTTCCAGAACCTACAATGATACTTGACATACAGTAGGTGCTCAATAAAGACTTATCACTAAACAGATACCCCGGCCCTTGCCTAACTCCTCAGCAAAATCCCCCACCATTCCCCAGGCTCCAGATGCAGTCATATTGTAGATAAAGTCTGCAAGCCTCAACAAACAACTTCAGGTGTTCTGGGCCCTGGCATATGCTACTTTCTCTACCTGGTGAGCCACTCATTCACTCCACAATCAATCACATGAACATCTTTTCAGACTTCAAAACCCAGTTAAACATTGCTAATTCCAGGAAGCCTTCATCAAAGCCCAGACATTTGGGCTTCCTCATCTTGGCTCCATGCAAGCACCTTAAAGATAATGTTGCCATATATTTTAAAAATTCTTTTTTATTATTATTATATTTTTTACTTTCCAGCTTTCCCTACCAGGCTGTGTGCTTCTTCAGGGACAGAAAGCCCCTCTCCTGCCCCCCGCCCCCCATCTTACTGGCTATTGACAAGGTGCCCAAAACACAGTACATAGCTGCTAAAAAATGTTGAAAGAACATTCAAGGGTAAATACACTAAGCGAGTTCTCCAGGTCCACTGTGAGGAGCAAACAGACCTGGCTGAGCCTTCCCTAAGAATGCCGAAAGGTACCCATGTAGACTTTCAAAGATCTGAATAAAGTGTTCCTTGTAAATTTAGCTACCATGTATTAAACATGTACCATGTTCAAAGCATACAGGCCTCATCTGATGTTCTCAGCAACCCTGACAGGTAGGTCCTATGACCATCCTATTTCTGGAGGGCTAGAAAGAAGTTCAGAGTGGTTATCTAAGCTGCCCATGTTCATGCACTGGGCAAGTGGCAGAAGCATAACTGTGAATGAAGTGATATACTAGGAGTGGAGCAATCCAAACGAGCAGAAGCAGACAGTGCCACGGAGTGCTGGATTTTGACTTAGGCACACAGGTCAACTCTGGATAAGGCTCAGTCATGAATCTACACCAGCTGAGGCAGGGGCCGAGCAGGACACCTAGCCTCAGTACCAGGAACTAACTTGGGCACCTCACTTACAAGCCATCAAAGTTCTTAGTACTCGTTTTCTCCTTTTATCCTCACAGCAATCCGGAGAGGTTGGCAACGCAGGGAATAGGGCTAATCCCCATCCCCAAAATAGTAGAGTCCATCACGAACATTCTCTTTCTGCATTCAAACCTTCCCAAAGGACCTAAACTGTGCTGGGCTTGGTACTGGTGAGGACTTCTTTAATCCTCATCTCAGCCTTGCAGGTGGGTGTTATCATTACCAGTTTATAGACAAGAAAATAAACTCCAAAGGGTTAAGAAACAGCTATTATCCATTCATTTACTCTTCCACTCATCCATTTCAACTAATATTTATTGAGCACCTAGAAAGTGCTGGCAAGATAATAGGAAATAAAGCAGAATTGCCCTTGCTGGCACGAGGGTTATACTTGGATGGAGGGTAGGGGAAAATAGACGAGCAAACAAAGGCATGAGGATTTCAGCTAAGTACTATGTAGACAAAACAGAGTGATGTGGGTTGAGAGGGGCAGGGTGCTGATTTAGCTGAAGTGGCAGGGAGGACTTCCCAATGACATTTGAGTTAAGACTCAATGATAAGAAGGAGCCAGACACACAAGGACATGGTGAGGAATCTTCTAAACGAAGGGACAACAGAAGCCTGAGACTGAGGGTGGGACAAACCCAGTATGAACAAAGGACAGAAAGAAGGCCAGTGCAGAGGAAGGAGATGGGCAGGGAGGAAGAGGAGTCTGAGGAAGAGAGGAAGAGATAGGGCCTGGGCCCAGAGAGAGAATCAGGGTTTCACTTCTGCTCTTCTGCCTCCCCAGTTATATATCCAAAGAAAAGCAATTCCAGTGGCCATGTGATTCTGAAATAAACAAAATGTTTGTTTTTTTTGTTTTGTTTTGTTTTGTTTTGAATCCTCACCAAGGATATTTTCCCACTGATTTTTTAGAGAGAGTGGAAGGGAGGGGGAGAGACAGAGGGAGAGAAACATCAATGTGAGAGAGACACATTGATTGGTTGCCTTTCGCACACGCCCTGATCAAGTCTGCAACTGAGGTATGTGCCCTTGACCCGAATTGAACCCAGGACTCTTCAGTCAGCAGGCCGACACTCTAGCCACTAAGCCAAACTGGCTAGAACCCAAAATAAACAAATTTTGAAAAACTTTTCGTGTACACAAACCAGAAAAACAAGACCTCATCCTTTTGAACAAAGATATAGTCCTTAGAGCTTAATATGGGCCAAGCACACAATATGTGCTCAAAAGAATTTGTTGAATGGACACCATGCAAAAGTGATTTCAACTATATACATAGTAAGCATGAACTTGCTCACAAAGCCCTAGTAGACTAAAGGAACCCAAGAGACTGAGAAAAGAAAATAAAAACAAAGTCCATCTGATGCCACAATGCTGGTTACACACATAATAGGACTCAATCCCACCAGAGGACACAAGCTCAAAATTTAGAACTGCAAACATATTTAAATAAATGCAAGGATACCAGCTGCACAATGAGTTACTAAAGGATACCAGGATGGCCAAATTTTGAAATCTGCAATCAGGAAGAAAAGCCACTCCCACCCCATAGGTCCCCTGCTCGAGCCAGAATCCAGGACTGATTTAGGGCCTGAGCTATTTTCACTGGCTAAGCTAGTAATTTTAATTATACCCTGAAAAAGAAAATGGATCCTCAAGATAGGGTTGGGGGCAGGTGCCCAAGGTCAAGGTGAAGCCATGGCTGGCCATGGGGGGAGAAGCAGCACCTTATGAAGAATTTTATGGTAATCTGTGCAGGCCTGTCTCACCTCTATTTCTAGAGGGTTAGAACTGCATCTTATACTTCTGCCTCCTCCCGAAGTACTAAGAAGTGTTCTTCCTAGGTGCCCTAGGACCTCAGACACTTGCCAAATGAATGAATATGCCAGTGCAGGCTACTCTGACCAATAATCTGGCCCTGAGGGAGGTCCCAGAGTTAGAGGCATTGAAAAAGGACAAAAGGGGCCCACTGAAGACGTGAACAAAGGTGAGGTACCTGTGAGCCACAGCAAAAGAACTAGAGAAGAAATGTTTTTGAGGAAACCTGATCCAATACTTGAAGGGTGTCATATAGAAAAGGAATAAGGCCTGTTGTTTCCAAAGCTTCAGAAGTCAACTGTCGGCTCAACTTAAGAACTTTCTCCTAGAAAAGTATTTGTCAGACGATGTTTAATATAATGCCAGCATTCAGGGAGTGAGGGTGGGGATGGAGGGAGGAAAAAGATTTCCAATGATGTCATTGGAAAATAAATTTGGAAATTTGAGTTAATCAAAGATAACAGATATTATTTATCTGTTAGGTAGCTTTCAGCCCTTCTCAAATTTATGTGGCCCAAACAGATTTTCATAGGATGCTACGCACATCTCCCAGAGTCTCTACACTCCAAGCTCTTCTCTAGGGAAAAGATGAATTAGAGCTGTCTTACAAAAGCACCTTCTGAAGGGGTGAGTGTCACACCAGCATTTGAGGACTTTTAGGATGCAGAATTCAACACTGTATAGATGATACAGAGGCAATATGAATACAAAACTAGAACCTTGGGTTCATTCTCCCATGGACTTTCCACCTTGAATGATCCAGTCGCAGGCAAAAAGGTCCAGGGACACCTGAAGACACAGATTAACTGTCCCCTTCTGAATCTCCGTGTCCAAATGGGTAGGTGATATGGATTGTAAAGGGATCCTGGAAGTAATCAGGGCTGTGGCTGGGGAGCTGAGTGACAAGATGAATTCTTGCCAGAGCCCACTTGGACACTTCTTTTGTAGTATTTTCTAGAAAATACTGCCTCCCTGCCTGTCTCTCATGCATCTATCCTGTAATCCTTCACTGGGGGCCTTCCATAGACCAGCAGTAGTGAGTAAAACCAGAAAAGGTGCTGCTTCATGACTGCCTATGGGAAATTCAGACAATAAACAAGCAAGTTGCATAAATAATTATTTAATTGAAGTTTTCCATATATGTTACAAAGGAAATGAATGGTGCAAACAACAGTAATTACATGGAGACCTTGCCCAGGGTGGGATTTTAGGATGGATTCTCTAAGGGAGCACAGAGACCATGTTTTACAGATCCTCAAATGTGCAGGTCCAAAAGAAGTTTCTGTGACAGTCCTCTGAGAAATCATCACCTGATGGGGTTGGAAAAGGCCACACAGACCCACCCACCACAGCAGCCACCTCTCTAGTGCTATATTATATAGATCTTCTATTTGAGACTATGACTCATTTGGTCTGGGAAGAGCTGGAGAATTTGCATTTCTAACCAGGCGATTCTAATGCTGCTCCTCTGCAGACCACATTTAAATAGCACTGCTCCACCGGGCATTTTAAAAGACCTAAATAAAGGTAGGGTCATACCATGTTCATGGACAGAGAGTCTCAAGCATAAAGATGTCAATTTTGCCCTAGCTGGTTTGGCTCATGGGCCTGGGGACTGAAAGGACCTGGATTTGATCCCGGTCAAGGGCACATGTCCGGATTGTGGGCTCCATCCCCGGTAGGGAGTGTGCAGAAGGCAGCCAATCAATGATTCTCTCTCATCACTGATGTTTCTGTCTCTCTCTCTCCCTCTCTGAAATAAATAAAAAAATATATATATTTTAAAAAAGATGTCAGTTTTCCTTAAATTAATCTGTAAGTTCAATACACTCCCAACCAAAATTCCCACAGAGTTGTTTGTTCTGATTCTAAAATTCATCTGGAAGACTAAAACAATTTTGGAAAAGAACAAAGTGAGGAACTTGCCTTACCAGTTCAAGACTTACAATAAAACTACAGATGTAGTATCACTCAATTAGCAAAAGAGATGAATGAAACAGAACAGCAAAACCCAAAAGAGACCTGTGCTTTGAAGAAAACAATATATGGAAGATAGTCCTACAGATCAGTATGGAAAGATGAACAATTCAGTAAATATTGCTGGAGAAATTAGTTATTTATTTTCAAAACACTAGATTCCTACCTCATATCATATGCAAAAGCAAAATTCCAGGTAGATCATATTCATAAATGTGAAAAAAGAAAACTTTAAAAGTCTTAAAAGAAAATGTTTTAGAACTTTGGGTAAAGGAAATATATCTTAAGTAAGACACCAACTATGCAAACCAAAAAGAGTGACAAATTTTACTTCAATAAAAGTGAAACTCCTATATGCCATAAATAAATAAGAAAGAAAAGCCATACACTATGAAAAGCTATTTGCAGCATAGATACTAATATTTAGAATGTATCAAGATTTTCTACCTATGAGAAAAGACAAACTATCCACAGAGAAAAGGTTATGAGCAGGAAGTTCACAGACAAGGTAACCCAAATAGAGAATAAAAAACATGAATAGATGTTTGACCTCACAAGTAAATAGAGAATGCATATATAAAATAGAGAGATACCATTTCATACCCTTTACACTGGCAAAACTTAAAAACTCTGACCATTCCAAGTACTGTCTAGTTAACAGGGGTGGGCAAACTTTTTGACTCGAGGGCCACAATGGGTTCTTAAACTGGACCGGAGGGCCGGAACAAAAGCATGGATGGAGTGTTTGTGTGAACTAATATAAATTCAAAGTAAAGGGGCGGAGGGGAGAGCAAGAGAACCGGATAGAACAGCCGGATCCGGCCTGCGGGCCGTAGTTTGCCCACGGCTGGTCTAGTATGTAGAGCAGTAGAAATTCGCACACACTCTTGCTTGGACAAAAAATTATAGTAGTCCTTTTAGAAAGCAATTTGACATTATCTGATAAAATTGATAATGAATGCACCCTCCTGCCCAGCAATTCCACTCTTAGGTATATGGCCTAGAAACCTTCACTTATGCAAACACAGAAGCACAGCAAAGAAGCACTAAGTGTGCTTAATAATAGTGGAAAATTGGAGATAGTCTAATTGCCCGTCCAGAGGAGCTGGCTAAATACAATGTAGTCTATTCATACATTGAAATACTATATAGCAGGAAAAATGGAATGAACCAAAGCTACAAGTATCATAGAGACACATCTCTAAATCAATATTGAGCAAAGAAACAACATTGTAAAAATGTAAGTAAGGGGTACCGTTAATGTAAAATTTTAAAACATACAAGAAAGACCTGGGTACTATTTGGGATTCGTATATACATATAGCATTAACATGAGAATGATAAATCTAAATTCAGCATAATGACTTCTAAACAGAGAAGGAGAGGAATGGTACCTGGGAAAGAAATAAAAATCACTCATAAAATCAATGCTCCTCTATGCTACTAGTAATGAGCATTAAGATAGGGGAGGTTCTTCAATGAACCAGATTTTTTCAGATGAAAAAGAGTCAGAAAGCCTTCAGCTAGCCTTTGACCCACAAAGGAAACCTCTTGAATACCGTGGGAAAGGGATCCCGCTTTTACTGCAGATGATCCTAAATCAGGGTCATTGTGTGCAGTTATGCAGGTTGACACTTCACACTTCTGGAGCACACACTCCATCCTATCTAATAAAAGAGTAATATGCAAATTGACCATTACACCAAGACACAAGATGGCCGCCCCCATGTGGTCAAAGATGGCTGCCCCCATGTGGACACAAGATGGCCACCACAAGATGGTCTGCAGGAGAGGGCAGTTGTGGAAAGTTAGGGGTGACCAGACCAGCAGAGGAGGGCAGTTGGGGGGGACCCAGGCCTGCAGGGAAGGGCAGTTGGGGGGGACCAGGCCTGCAGGGGAGGGCAGTTGGGGGTGACCAGGCCAGCAGAGGAGGGCAGTTGGGGGGGACCCAGGCCTGCAGGGGAGGGCACTTGGGGGGACCAGACCTGCAGGGGAGGGCAGTTGTGGGCAATCACGCAAGCCGGGAGGGCAGTTAGGGGTGACCAGGCCGGCAGAGGAGGGCAGTTGGGGGAGACCAGGTCAGCATGGGAGGGCAGTTGTGGGCGATCAGGCCAACAGGGAAGGTAGTTAGGGGTGACCGGGTCAGCAGAGGAGGGCAGTTGGGGGAGACCAGGTCAGCAGGAGAAGGCAGTTGGGGGGGGACCAGGCCTGCAGGGGAGAGCAGTTGGGGGGGACAAGGCCTGCAGGGAAGGACAGTTGGGGGGGGACCCAGGCCTGCAGGGGAAGGCCGTTGGGGGGGACCAGGCCTGCAGGGGAGGGCAGTTGGGAGCCAGCAGTCACTGGGATCAGACATCCCTCAAGGGGTCCCAGATTGGAGAGGATGCAGGCTGGGCTGAGGGACACCCCCCCACCCCGTGCATGAATTTCGTGCACTGGGCCTCTAGTAGTGTTAATAATGCCCCGCTAGGCTTCTGCAGTGAACAACTAATACAACCATATGTGGCAGCCCTGTAACTCCCAGGTCATAAACCCCTCTGGAACACAGATGAAAAATTCCCATCTCCCGGGAAATGCCCACCCACCCACACAATTACTGCCTGTAATGTCTGCGGATTCAGGCACCTCCCCAACAACACTTGGTGGCAGCCTTACACTGGTCAAACACTTCTGGGGATGAGTGCTCACAACTTTCAGAAGTACTTACAGACAATGCTGCGAGACTAAGCTCTTCCTGAAGCACATTTGAAACCTGCCTTTCGATAACCTCTATCCATTAAAGTTCATCTACTTCAGCTATTGAAAGAAAGCTCACCTGTTCCCCCTGGAGATGTCTGCTTTCCAGGCTAAATATACTCTTAAGATTTTTGCAAACATCTTCTCTTTCGCTAAAAATAAATTTTTAAATTGGGCATCATTTTACCAATCACTTCTTGCCCTAATAAGCAACTAGACATGCTGACATGTCATCAAAGAACAAGAAAGCATTTCTCTCAGCTGTCCCTTTGGGGAACCTCTAAAGAGCTCACTCTGTCTCCCAGCGCCATTAAATGCCCACAGAAGCCAGGAAGTGCAAGACTGGAGGAAGGGTCAGGCTTTTTCCACGGGTGAGGGCAATATTAACTGAGCAGAACAAGGATGGTGCCCCTACAGGACAAGAGAGATGGGTCAGATTCCACTTACTCCCAAAACTCCATGACGGGGGAGGTGGCATTCTGCAGGGACACATGGCTGTGGTTGCTCATGTTCAGTTTCTGGAACTCCACACATTTCTCTACAGTGGAAACAAGACAAGAAATACAAGGTTAACCTCCACAAGGGCTGGATCTTAGAAAACATTCAGAGCCGATGGAGCAACTGTTCCAAGTAAACATGCCTCAAAGAACGGTGGGGGTAAAAATCAATAACTTACAAACAGTTTGAGAGGCGTGGTCTGATTGATTCAAACAGGAGGAAACATTGGGGGGCGGGGCAGGGAGCCTTTTCTCTCTTATTCTCACTCAATGTGCCCTATCAAACTTTCTTCCTGCCTTCTTCCCAAATCTCCTTCCCCTTTTTCTACTTCCCTGTCAAAGGCTTGTCCGATTCTCTAAAGTTGTGTTTCTCAAAGCTCTTTTTTCTAGAGTAAAAAACATTCTCAGACACTTAAGTTTGACAAGGTATTTTTATTAAGATAATCATTAATCATGCACAAATAAATAATGAGTTATAAAGTCTTTGTAATTATAGTATTCATACAACTATAAAACTAGAATTAAATTTACCAATAAATACCAACTAAACTACAGACCCAATACAATTCAAACTGATAGCATAAAGCAGGTGTGTAAAATAATGACATTTTGTAATATTAAATGGATTTCAACAGAAATGAACTGACAGGCAGGAGGCAGGGTCTATATTGGGCTTGGCTTGCCTATTCTTCCATGCACTATTTGGGACTCAACTCTATCACCATCTTTCTCTGTTCATGCTTTTGCAAAACCTTTATTCCTGTAACTTGAGGTGTTCTCAACTGGAACTTTATTTAGTACTAATGCACCATTTATGAATTAAATCTCTCTGCTCTTTTCCCCTGGGCTGCCATCATCCTATTTACCAAGAATACATCTTTAATTGTAAACACGAACAAAATCAGGCACTGAAATATCCTCACTGTCCTGTTGTAAGGTGTTGCGCAGATGATCCAGAACCTTTGTATATTTTTAGAGTAGCCTCAAAATAAATACACACAATTAAGTTATTATGGAGGGCTCACAGGCCTCCAAGAATATGTCCTTGAATCTTAATTTGATAAACATCTCTAAAAGATCCCTGGCCAAAGAAAGGTTTAGGGCCCTAAAGAGACAGTGAAAACTCCACAAAATGCAACAGGGGAGGGAGCAGGGCAAAGCTATGCAGGGCTAGAAGCTAGTTCATAGCACTTTCTAGGCCTAATACCTGCTGTTCCTTCTGCTGGTGACCAACATCCTACCCAATCTCGCCATAGCTCAGCCTTTAGGATGACAGGCCACTTCCAGGGACAACCTAACTACAGGGATGGTGAATATCTTAAAGCATGTATGCCAGTTTCAGTCAAAAGGCAGTAGCTGCCTAGAGCACTGCTGAGAAGGGTTCTGAGGTCAACAATAAACTCAAAAGGAAAGAGTTCTACAATTGATTAGTGATGTCTGCTCTAAGCACAGATACCACAGATATGAGTTTGTATGATTTTGCCTTCTCTGGGTTATGACTCGGTCCTGAAAGGATGACAAATTGAAAAACAAATAGCAAATTAGAATCTACAGTAATCTAAAAAGTTATTTACTCAAGCGGTAGGGTGGGATAGTGAATTCAAATATATCCACCTGTGTTGGACAGGTAAAGTAAATGAGCAAAGTGGACTGGGTGAGGATTGTGGTCTCATCCAAAGGTAGCAGCTGCCTCTCTGCTGCAACCATTGCTGCCAAGCAAGAATGTGGGAATGTGGGTCTGGTGTTGCCAGATCTTTTCAATTTTTTCCAGAGAAGCTGGAAATCTGGATTTTCATGTGAAGTCCTCCGATATTTTAATTTGAGCTGTCAAATAAATTTTTTATATTTGCTGGTCACTGACCTAAAGCCTAATTGGCTTACTGGCCCTGTTTGCAACCCCTAAGCTAACCCCTTCATTTTACAAAGGAAAATCCAATGCCTAGAGAAGCAGGGCTGAAATTGGAGGCTGAATCCCTCATGTCCCCACTCTGCCCCCAAAGGGCTCAGTCTCTGTATTTGGCAAAGCAAAGAAAAAGCATCATCATCTTCTACCCATGCCAATTCCTGGACCAGGGCTCAGCTTAGGTTTCAGCACTGTAACCCACAGAACGGATCCAGACCCAGTGCACAATGACCTTCAGTTTCAGTGGAATCTGGACTCACAGAGAGAGGCCAGAGGTCAGGATTGATCTCCAGGACAAAGACACCCCCCCCACCCCAATTCCAGGTCCCCCATCAAGACCAGAAGAGAGACCCTCCCTGAGGGCATACCTGTGTTCCACTCATGCCCACAGGTGGCCCAGGGGAGCTCGGTGGTGAAGCAGTTGCACAGGTAGAAAATGGCCCATGCCAAGATGATAATGTAATATACATTTAGATGGGCCTCAATCACCTGTGTTGCATAGCCAATGCCTGAAAGAACAAGGAAAGGGAATGATTTAAATCTCTGTCCACCTCACATAAACAGTTCAGCTACTCTTCATAACCTGACATCACTCAGGCATAATTTTATTTTCTGATTAACTCAATCTTTACCTTCAAATAAAGGGCAAATTTTTCTCCAACATGTAATGCCACCTTCACTCGTGAACTGTCCCAGAGCCGTTTCCAGGAAAAACACGGGAATTCCACAACAAATAAAAAACACCACATAGGGAATCAGGAATGCTCCTGCAAGAATGCAAAATATGGGAATAACGTTAAAATTGCTCCCACCATTTTTATGTTCAGCACAAGAAATCTTTAATAAGCACCTACTACAGGCAAGACAAAATATTCTCTGAGCTTGAATTCAGGTTGCCAGGATGAGGACCAGAGTCAGAAAATGTGGGCCTAGGCTTGTGCCTTCTGCTACCTGTTACCCTGAGTGATCTATCTCACATCTCCCTGCCTCAACTTCTTCCTCTGTAATATGGGGCTTTAATACCTAATATCTACACCACTTATCTCACTACACAGAATTATTGTGTAGATAAGATGATAATATAAAAGAAAGTGTTTTTTAAAAAAAGTGTTTCATTGCTTGATTCTTTTGTTTTTACATTTCACCCTCCAGCATAGGTCAAATTCATTCTCTCTGAATGTTGTATCCTTCCTTTTTATTCTAAAGTAACTTCCAAAGGCCAGGTGAGGGGACCCCCTTCTTCTATTTACTTTGGAAATGACCTGAAAAATAGCTTCTTCATAAAGAAAAGTAATCTTAAGGAGATATGCAATATCAGGCGCCTATATCTGAGGCCCAGGTATGAAGTTGAGTTATAAAGAGTTTGCAGCAAGAATCTGTCCAGAAAGGCTGGCTTTGGATCAATCTGAGAAAAGACCACCATAAGCCTTAGTGCTCCTATTTTGAAACACAATACCCATTGCCTGTGCCTTTCTGTAAAACAAATTAAATAACTGAGGTGAACATGAGCTATTATAACCAGAAAGGGATTTTTCCAAATCCCTCATTCTCTCTCTCTCTAGTAACAAAGCATGAAAAACACATGCCATTCCCCACCATCTGATCTCACAAATGAAGGCTTTAACTGAAATTGCTTTTTGCTAAATGAAGTCTCTCTAACTGCAGGATCAATAGCAACAATTTTGATTAATCCTGATAATAGAACCATATCCACCAGGTTTTAAAAGGTTCTCAGCTTTTCTGTGCAAGACACTATTTTTAAAGTTTTACATTAGAAAAGAAATACTTTAAACTACCATTAAAATCTATGAGTAGAGCTGTGTGGATTTTTTAAAAAAGGTAAACAGTTGATAAGCAGATACCCCAACAATATTAGAAGGCCAAAAGTGTTTGAAAGGGGATAAGAAGGTGTTTGCTGCATTTAAACTTAAGTGATTAAAACAATCTGCAAGCAGCTTTCCTAATATGCTAAAATTTACATGTGAATCCTCTAGAACCTAACAAATGACACTATTTTAAAAGCCTTTTGGCCTATATATCCACAAAACTAGTAATCCTTAAGGTGACTGTCTCAATGAAATCAGGATATCTGTGTACCAAATGGAGAATCTTGGAAAGTTAGAGTTTTTTTTTTTTTTTAAAAAAAAAGACTAATTTTTAAACTTTACTCACCACAACCTTTTAAATCTGTGGCAGAATTTGTTAATTAACCCAACTTATCCTGTTTTCTGCTTTAATAAATGCTTTTAGTTTTGACATAAAAATTTCTGGCATGAAAATATTTTGCTAAAATCATTTTTGTCTGGGGCTATTTTGAAGGGTTTCCACATGTTTCGAAGCAGACATGTAGCTTATGATGGCTGAATCTGCAAAGAGAGGTGGGATCCACGGCTAAGGGTGCAGGGCACATTCAGGGTCCCCGAGTCCACTGCTTCTCTGCCCCTTGCCAAGCCAGTACACCAGCAGCCACGTCATTACCAGTGTAGAGCAGGCGTGGAGCAGCCTGTGCCTTCAGGATGAATGTCTCCAAAGAAAGCAGTACCCTTACTGCTTTCCCTACAGCTGCTCACACATCAAATCCTGCTCCACACAGCCTAACAGCATGGTCCCTGCCGGCCAACTCTAAGCTACTTTCACTGAGGTCTGGGGATCTGCTGGAGAGGCAGGGAAACAGCAAAGACAGAAGAATACATAGATACAGGCTTTGTCTTGGGGAAACTATGCCAACCAATAAAGTTTTACAAGGTCCTTTGCCTCAGACCCGCTGGCTGTTCTGATAATAATGACAGGTGGAGGTTCCTGAAGTCTGGAGCCCATTTCTTAAACTGAGAGATTTGAGGACTCACTGCTGCATCTCCACCAAACTTATTTGGAAATGTTGTTACTACAAAGGATTATCTCATCACCTTCCTTTTCTGGTCCCCAACCCCCAATCTCTAAGCATCTCCTAAACAATAAATCAATGTTATTGCTATTTGTCGTGGGTGATTGTGAGACCAGTAAAAGTAACTGCTTGGTGCCAATTCCTCCACCAGAGAGGCCCAAAAGGAGGCCATAGAAAGGGCCTTAAGAGCAAATGAAAGACTGGGCAGGAAATCAAACAGCAGTGCCTAACCAAAGAGTACTCCCTGTTATCCGTCTAATCCTACTTTAAAAACAAGGCCTTTGGTATCAGAACGCCATCTTTATCACTTACTGAGTGACTTCTCTGACCCTTAGTTTCCTCATCTGCAAAATGGGTGAGCTGAGTCTAAAGATTAAATGGGATGCTCAGTATGGAGCCTGGCGTTTCAGTAAAGCACTCAAAAGCGAGCTCCTTTTCCTCATGGAGGTTTCCAGTTAGGAAAGCTGAGGCTCAAAGGGGTTGTCTCCTGCCCCCAAAGGCGGCAGTACAGGTCGCAAATGCAAAGGCTCCTGGTCTGGGCGGCAGACAAGCCATCACGTGCCATGCCGGCAGGCGGCTCACTGAGGTGCGAAGAGCACGTGCGCATGCGCGCTGGGAAGGTGAGCCTGGCGGGGGGTAAGCTCCCGCGCCAGGTGGCCGAGAGCGGGCATTCCCCTTAGGGTCGCGCTACACGCAGGCGCGGGAGGGGTCTCGCGCTCACTCCTAGCTTCCCCGCACCCACCGGGTTTGTTCCTCCTTCCTGCACCCTCTCCAGTGCCGCGCGCTGGCCACCTCACCTCCTCCGTTCTTGTAGCACAGGTAAGGGAAGCGCCAAACGTTACCAAGCCCGATAATCTCCCCGGCCACGCTCAGCACGAACTCCACCTTGTTGTTCCAGTGGCCGCGCTCGTGGACCGCCTTGTCGCGCGGGTCCCGCACGGTCGCCGCGCCCCCGCCGCCCCCTGGCGCCTCAGACTCCCGCGCCTCCTCTGCAGCCTTCCCGTTACCCAGAGGCAGCGCCTTCTCCGCCGTCATGGCCGCACTGGCTGCCTGGTGCGCCGGGCCGGCTCTGCGCCGCCGCCCGGGGCTGGTAGGCTTTTCAGGAGGCGCGAGCGGGCGGGAGGGGGAGGCAGGGGGTGGAGCTGAGGGGCCGGGCTGACCCTGCCCGGCGCGGAAAAGGGGGCGCGGCGCTGCGGCCAGGCCCTCAGGGCGCCCACGCCGCCTCTGCTGGGCTCGGCCCTGGAGCCTGCAAGCACCTCACGCGCACCGACCGCGCTCCGCGAGCCGAGCGCCATCGAGCACCCTGTGTGCTCTGAGCACCGTGCATGCTCTGAGCACCTTGCGTTCCTTCCTGTTCATTGTCCCACCCGCTGGCCGCCTAGGACAAGAGTGGAACCTCCCATTCAGGCCTAGGCTGGGTTCCTTAACCAAGCCTTGAAGTTCCACCATCTCTGACCTCCAAAGGCTTGAGCCACGGTGTCTCATCTCTAATCAGAGCAGTGGGCTCTAGACCAGGCTTCTCCGCCTTGAAAGTGCACACCAAGCACCTGCGGGTCTTGTTCCACTGCTGTCAGTCCCCTGGTCCAGTGGGTTGGGCTGAGCTGGAGCTTCCGCATTTCTAACAAGCGCCCAGGTACTACGGATGCTGTCGGTCCAGGGGCCACACTTGGAGGAAAAAGGGAGTAACTGGTTTCTTCCCCATGCTCAGGGACTGTGAGCTCTCCGAGGGTGGGAACACCAACAGATCTTGTTCATCCTGGTGCTCACTGCTCTAAACACAGTGAGTCAGGGCAGATAAGTGCTCCTGCCAAAAGGCAGGCAAATCTAAGTTGATCTCATGCTCCACTTATCTTAGTTGTGTGAAGTCATCTGACCACTCTCTGCCTCTATTTTCTGATCTGCCTTTCTTATGGGGTGAGAAACGCTTATAAGTACTTATTACTTTGGAAGTGCTCAGTGACTATCATACAATGTGTAGTCACACACATACACTATTTGTGCATGTTCTTATTTAATGCTGGTCTCCCCACTCAATTGTGAGGATGCTATACAGGGTGGGGCAAAAGTAGGTTTACAGTTCTCAGTACTAGTACATGAAACACAGAGTTTATTCTTGTATTATTTATTGCTAGAGGCCCGGTGCACGAAATTTGTGCACTCAGGGGGGTCACTCAGCCTGACCTGCGCCCTCTCGCAGTCTGGGACCCCTCGGGGGATGTCCGACTGCCGGCTTAGGCCTGCAGGGAGCGGGCCTAAGCCGGCAGTCGGACATCCTTAGCGCTGCCGTGGAGGCAGCTCGCCAGCCCTGAGCCCGGCTACTGGCTGAGCGGCACTCCCCCTGTGGGAGTACACTGACCACCAGGGGTCAGCTCCTGCATTGAGCATCTGCCCCCTGGTGGTCAGTGTACATCATAGCGACTGGTTGTTCTGCCGTTTGGTCTTTTTGCATATTAGCCTTTTATTATATAGGATTATATTATTTTCCATACAAACAACTGTAAACCTACTTTTGCCTCACCCTGTACATTGTTTTGTTTATTATAGTAGCCACAGAGCCTAGTACAAGACCTAGCCTATTTACTGAGTAGGTGTTCAGTAAATATTTGTGGAAGAGCAAAAGAGGAAGGAGGGAAGGAAGAAAGAAAGAAGAAAGGGGAAAGAATGTCAGATCTTCAAGGGGCTACAAAGATAATCAGATCCACCTCCATCATTTCCCAGCCCTGGAGAAGTCCGCCAAGTAAGCTCTCACTAAGCCACCCACTGTGCTCTCCATTCCTCTGGGGCTGTGTCAGAGAGAGCCTCCCTGTCTTGCAGTCTTTCCTATCCTTCTGGCTTACAACTGCTCAAGTCTCTTACCATCTCTATCCCCCTAGAGCAGTGTTCGGCAAACTCATTAGTCAATAGAGCGGCAAACCACGGCTCGCGAGCCGCATGTGGCTCGCGAGCCATGGTTTGCCGACCACGGCCCTAGAGAACCTTTCCTGCCATCATCTTCCCCTTTCAGGTCTCCTCCCTTCCTTGCCCCTCACTATCATATTTCTTGAAAGAGTAAGTTTACACGCTGCCAACCCTGTCTTCACCTCCCACTCATTTCTCAGCCCACGGCAATCTGGCACCCACCCCCACCACTCCTCTGAAAATGCTGTCTGTGAATCCCGGAAGCCCTTTTAATTTGGCAAAGCCTATAGTTCCTTGTCCATCCCCATCTTGCCTGACCTCTAGGTAGCGTTCTGCACTGTTAATCCCTTCTTTCCTTCTTAAAATTCACACTTGCATGATTTCCTTAACACAGCCTGCTTCAGCTGCAGTTTCTTTCCCTGTTTCTCTGGTCTTCCTATCTCTCCTCTTAAATTTGGTCTTCCTCATGCCTTTAACCACCCAACTAAATGCTGGTGGCTCCCTAACCTATATCCCCATGTGTTGTCCTGGATGTGTTCAAAAGCAAAGCTGCTGCAGAGTGTTAGGGTGAGAGTAAATGGAATTTAGGTAGATGGGGGTTCAGATTCAGGCTCTGCCCCTTATGTGTTATCTCTTGTCTTAGGCCAGTGGTTGGCAAACTCATTAGTCAATAGAGCGGCAAACCGCGGCTCGTGAGCTGTATGTGGCTCGCGAGCCGCAGTTTGCCGACCACTGTCTTAGGCCCCTTCTTTGCTAAGTAGAGTTAATATTAGTTCTTACCTCAGGGGGTGGGTATGAGGGCTAAAAGCCTTGGGCGGCAATAGGTGCTCTGTATATAGTAGCTATTATTTTTATTGTAATGATGATGACAATGATGTGGATCCCTTACTAAAAAGTCTTCATTGGCCATTCTTCTCCTACAGGGTAAAATCAAACTGACGACCCTGGCTTTCAGAATTACCCCACAGTCTGACTGTCCTTGCCTTTCCCTCTATATTAGTGCCATTTTTCTCCCATGCAAAATTCCACATCAGTGTTTTCATTTCCTTTGGGGTGATTCTCAATGCTGCATACAGAATGGGCAATAAAGAAAGGAATTCATCTTTGACCTTGATAGTCCCTGCACACTGTAGGCATTTAGTACCTAGGAGTTCCTGTGTTAAAATGAACAGCCACATCAAAAGTTAGAAACACATTCCCAACTCTTTTATTGCAATATTAGGCTATCACCACCGAATCAATGTAAACCTCCTTTGAATCTAATTACATTTCACCTTGTACTGCTGCTCAGCACAATTAGCTCCAGGAATTGACTTCCTCTGAACAGCTGTGATTCTGTGAGACCTGCTTGGGAAGTAACATTGAACCAGCATGAGAAGGTGGAGGCTGACCATACTCTGGTGGGGACCTGGGCTCATTTATGCTAATGGGTAGTTCTGTGGCCTGGGTATATCCCTTAACTTCTAAGCTTTGGTGCCCTTGGTTCATTAAAACGGTCCTGACTATCTTCATCTTTTAGGATGGTCTTAGAGGTGAAGCGAGACTACATTTAGAGGACATAGTGCATTTACTAATGTCCCAAACTCACCTCTCAAGTTTTAATATTTCTCTTTATGAAAGTTGACTAGGTCAAGTTCCTACTATTAGAATTCAGTAAGTATATAAAGCCCACTTCTTGAAAAGCCTTAATCTGTTTACTCTGTCCTCATTCAGAAGGGTCCACATTTCCCCTCATGTTGGCACATTTCTGGACCCTTTCCATTCTATTCTTTCTTTGTTGAGGTGCAATGACCTGAAAAATCACATACTCATGTCCTCAGGGTGGATCAAGGGGAATATAGGCCATATCTCACTCCAGAGCTAGTCCTGATATAACACAGCGTAGTGTTTAGGGATGTGGATTCTGCAGTCATACTTCCTGGGTTCAAAGCCCAGCTGTACCGCGATGGCAAATTACTCTGATCCTCAGTTTCCATATCTGTAAAATGAAGATACTAATAGAATCTACCTTTTAATTATTAAGAAGATTAAATGAGTTAGTATTTGTAAAGCACTTGGATTTGTGCCCAATATAGACATGTTTGTTAAGTAAATATCTAAATAGTCCTCAGAGAACAGAAATGACATGACTCCCTTATTCTGTTCTTGGGCATTCAAAGTAGTCAAAGTCTTTTACCTTCTAGAAACAGTAATTGTCTTCCTGAGGTTCATTTAAATTTTAGCATTGCTCATTCCTTCCTTCACCAAATATTTATTGCCCTTCAATTATCTTATTGATCATAGAATACAAGGCCTGCCTCACTGGTGTCCTAAAGCTAGCTCATACCAGCTCATGAGAGCCAATTATTAAGTTTTCAGGGATTTTGTGAGCCACAATTGTTGGTAGCTTGAAATCTGCTGCGGTTGCATTTACACCACTGGAGTCTTGCAGAGCCACACATCACTCCTACACCCACACCCAGCCAGTGTACAGCCCACCATTACGGAAGAGTGGAGAGGCAGATGCTGCAAGTAATCACAGAAATGAATGGAAGGTTGGAGATTCTGGTCCATGCTGCAAAAGAGGGGTCTGTAGTGCTAAGAAAGCTTGTTACTGAGAGATCTGACCTTCTCAAGGAGACCAGGGAGGTTCCCTGAGCAAGCGACAGATGAACAGAAGCCTGAAGGGACAGGCGCAATTAACTAGATGTAGAGGGTGTTGGGGGTCCTGAAAGATGGTCACAGAGGCGGAGGCTGGGTGCAGAGTGCAGAACAAGATGTGCCTAAAGGGGAAACGTTTTTAGCAGTGGGTGACAGGAGCATATTTGCATTAAGATACTACTGTGGTCATGGTGTGAAAGATAGATTATGGGGCAGGATGGGGGTAATGGAGAGGCTACTCAGTGGTCCAGGCAAGACATGATGGCAGCTCATACAAGGGAGAGGGCCATGGAGAGGGAGAAATGATGGTAGAGTAGAGTATAAGGATGGTGATGGGACTAAACCCATTGGACTTAACCTGGAAATAGATATGGAGGGTAAGGACGGGAAGGTGTCAAGTATGTCTCTCCAGTTAGGGGAACTCTAGCAGCCTGTTGCAGGGGTAATGGTCCTGCTCCACTTAGGATTTATTCGCCCACTGATGGCTCACTCAGGGACTGAGAAACCAGAACCACTGGACCAGTGCACTCTCCTCAATTATGTGAATGGCTGCTGGACCAAAAACCTACATATCAGAACCAGGATCAAAGAGAGGAAGCAAAAAGGCATCAAGTACCAGAAAGAACTTTTTCCAGTCCTCCAGTCTGAATAATCTGCCCCAGGAAATGGAGCGATCCTCAGCGCTGGAGATGCAGAAGTGGAAGCTGGTCTGGACATGGCAGGGAGACCACAAGGGGACTTGGGGTAGGGAATTCCCAATCGTGAGAGTCTCTGAAAACAGTTTTCTGCCTTATCTTCCCTCATTACTACCACTATACTTTTTTCTGATATATTTCCAATAATGATCCCAATTCTTCACTCTTCCCTGTGTCCATGCCATTTACCATATAACCCTGTAGTACCCTCCCAGCACCAGTTTTCAGGCATCTGACTTGCTTTGGCCACCAAAATGAGGAAGAAGGGATGATGTGCCAGTTCCAAACCTCAGTTCTTGCCATCTTCTGCTTCTCCCATCACCATGTGAAGGATGTTACAGGTTAGTCTGTTGCTCCAGGAGGAAAACAAGACACACATAGAGCAGAACTGCCCTAGCTAAGGTGCCCCCAGAGAAACCCAGACTGAAGCAGAGGCCCCAGTGATCTACAGATAATGAAAATAAAGCTCAGAGAGGTTGAGCAACTTGTCCAAAACCACACAGTGGATCCAAAATTCAAACCCAGTTCTCTGACTTATATTCTATGACCTCCCAGGTCTAATTAGGTTATCTTGTAGCCAGTGGTTTCACCCACATGAATGTTATCTTTGCCTGTTCGATCTCGGTATAAAAAGGAGAGGACAAAAGAGGAAGTTCATATCCTCTTTCTTCTCTAAGCCCAAGAACATTAGCTCAAAAGTTAATCATTATATCCTGGATGCAACCCCCATCTGGACCCTGGATCTGTGAGAAAATGCTGTCCAAGTTCCAAAATAGTGATTTCACACTTGGGTTCTGAGCTGCAGTCTTTCTGGAGTTGGGCAGCATCTATGTTTGCGAACACACGTGGTTTCTCATGTTCTGAGTTTTCCTGTGTTTATATCTAATCTCAGTATTCTGATTCAGATGTCTAATGTGAGTGGCATGATACAAACATTCACACTTACCCACAGGTAGGGCTTTCAGGACCACTGCATCTAGCCACAGGGGCTGTGTGCTCAACTCCAGAGCACCATTCGCATGGTTACTCTGGACTTGTGCAGCATGGTGGCTCTGAGCCTCTTATTACAGATGTCAGCACTGATCCCGAGTTAGCCAGCTCGTAATATGCCATATTCCCTGCTGGCCCCAGATATACAGTGCCTTGTAGCTATATATCCAGGTTGCTCAGATATTTCCTGAGAGGATCATAAACTAAGAACTGAATGATTATTAAAGACTAGAGGCCAGATGCACGAAAATTCGTGCAAGAGTAGGCCTTCCTTCCCCCGGCTGCTGGCACCAGCTTCCCTCCAGCACCCAGTACCAGGGCTGGCTTCCCTCGGGCCCCAACTTCGTCAGGAAGGACATCCAGTCTAATTAGCATATTATCCTTTTATTATTATAGTACATATAGCCCAAATCATAGCTCTCTGGTTCAGTGTTTCTCTGATAACAATGCCACTCCAAGTAATGTTTTCTACCACTTTATTTTTTAAAAAAATATATTTTATTGATTTTTTTTTTTTTACAGAGAGGAAGGGAGAGGGATAGAGAGTGAGAAATATCTATTAGTTGCCTCCTGCACACCCCCTACTTGGGGATGTGCCCACAACCAAGGTACATGCCCTTGACTGGAATTGAACCCAGGACCCTTCAGTCTGCAGGCTGACGCTCTATCCACTGAGCCAAACTGGTAATGGTCTACCACTTTCTTTATTGCGACCCACTACAAAAAAATAATGGGGGGAATTTTTAAAGAAATTTTCTTGGTGTCCTAACATCCTCCTCCCAGAGAGAGACCCACAGTTATCTCTAAAACCCAACTGTGATGGAAGGTCTGGTGTGTGTGTGTGTGTGTGTGTGTGTGTGTCACACAGTGGGTTAAATGCTAGCGATAGCTCAGAAGTGGTCTTGGCCTTTCAGTGAGATAACAAACAATAGTTCAGCATGGTAGGCACTTAAAAAGAGTTGGATATGTCTTATGGGAACACAGAGCCCATGAAGTACAAGCTGGAGTTGAAGTCAGGAAAGAAGAGGAGGCTGTGCCAGGCAGAGGGCACAGTGTAGGCAAACGTATGAAGTTGTGGAAGTTCCCAGTGGGCTTGGGGTGCCAACTACCTAGAACTGCACTGTGTAGTAGAGTAGCCACCAGACACATGTGGTTACAAGTGATTTAAATGTGACTATAAAACACTTTCTGGATTAAAAAGAAGAATGTAAAACCTCTCATCAGTGATTTAAATGTGACTATTAAACACTTTTAGTATTAAAAAGAAGAATGTAAAACCTCTCATCAGTGATTTTAAATATTGATTACACGTTGAAATGATAATATTTTGGGTGTGATATTGTGCTTTGTAAGAAATTTGGTCATCTGAATGACCAAATATCTATTTCTCATTAGTATTCAGTCTACAACCATGATTCCTGGCTCACAGCTCTTAAAACCCTCAGAATTTCTGGAGTGAAAGAGCAATGTAAGCATCTTTTGTCATAATATTTGGTCTTTTCTTCAGTTCCTGAAGCCTCTTGAGCACTATACAGGTCAAATAGGTGTCATGTTATTCATAACAAGTTCCTTTCCACTACAACTGGGTTTATGTTAATGAGATTACTTTTGAAGAAAAAAAACTAGGGATAGGGTTGGCTGCCAGGGTAACCAGCTATTAAGAGAGAGTTGGAACTTTTAGTCCCACCTCCTGATTTTGGGAGAGGACAGAGGGGTTAGAGGTTGAATCAGTCACCAATAGCCAATGATTTCCAGGGGTCCTCAAACTTTTTAAACAGGGGGCCAGTTCACTGTCCCTCAGAACGTTGGAGGGCCGGACTATAGTTTAAAAAAAAAAAACTATGAACAAATTCCTATGCGCACTGCGGGGCCGGGACGAATCAGCTGCTAAGCAGGACAAGCAGCGGCACCTGGCGGGCCAGATAAATATCCTCGGCGGGCCGCATGTGGCCCGCGGGCCGTAGTTTGAGGACGCCTGATTTAATCAATCATGCCTATGTACTGAAGCCTCCTTAGAAACTCAAAAGGACTGGGTTTAGAGAGCTTCTGGATTAGTGAACACATGGAGATTTAGGGAGAATGGCATGCCAAGAGAGGCATGGAGCTCTGTGCCTCTTCCCCATACTTTGCCCTATGTTTGTCTTCTATCTGGCTATTCTGAGTTATACCCTTTTAGAATAAACCAGTAATCTAGTAAGTAAACTAAATCCCATGGAAGGGATTGTGGAAACCCCTGCTTTAGAACCTGTTTTGTCAGAAGCATGGGTGACAACCTGGACTTGCAATTGGCATCTGAAATGTGGGGAGAAGGGGAGTCTCATAGGACTGAGCCTTTAACCTGTGGGATCTGATGCTATCTCCTGGTAGATAGTGTCAGAATTGAGTTGAGTGGTAGGACACCCAACTGGTGTCTGAGGGCACCCCTCCCCCCCACACACACACATTAGAATTGGTGATTAGAACATTTATTGGGTTGAGGAAAAAATATTATTTCAATTAATTTCATCTTGCTCCTTATACTTTAAAAATACGCATATTTCACAAACCTAGAATGAACTTTCCAAAAATTAATCTGGAATAAAAAAAGACCCCGAATAGCTACAGCAATCCTGAGAAAGAAGAACAAAGTAGGTGGGATCTCAATACCAGATATCAAGCTGTATTACAAAGCCACTGTTCTCAAAACTGCCTGGTATTGGCACAAGAACAGACATATAGATCAATGGAATAGAACAGAGAACCCAGAAATCGACCCAAATCACTATGCTCAATTAATATTTGACAAAAGAGGCGTGAACATACAATGGAGTCAATACAGTCTCTTCAATAAATGGTGTTGGGAAAATTGGACAGATACATTCAAAAAAATGAAACTGGACCACCAACTTACACCGTACATAAAAATAAACTCAAAATGGATCAAGGACTTAAACATATGACGGGAAACGATAAAAATACTAGAGGAATCCATAGGCAGAAAAATCTCTGACATATGCCAAAGCAATTTCTTCACTGATACTGCTCCTAGGGCAATGGAAACTAAAGAGAAAATAAACAAATGGGACTACATCAAAATAAAAAGCTTTTGCACAGCAAAGGAAACCATCAATAAACAACAAAGCCCACTGCATGGGAGAACATATTTGCCAATGATATCAACGATAAGGGTTTAATCTCCAACATTTACAGGGAACTCATGCAGCTTAACAAAAAGAAGATAAACAACCCAATCAAAAAATGGGCAACTGATCTAAATAGACACTTTTCGAAAGAAGACAGAAGGAAGTCCAAGAGACATATGAAAACCTGCTCAAAGTCACTAATCATTAGAGAGATGCAAATCAAATCAACAATGCAGTACCATCTCACACCTGTCAGAATGGCTTTCATCAACAAATCAACAAATGACAAGTGCTGGTGAGGATCCGGAGAAAAAGGAACCCTCGTGCACTGCTAGTGGGAATGCAGACTGGTGCAGCCACTGTGGAGAACAGTATGGCGTTTCCTCAAAAAACTAAAAATGGAACTCCCATTTGACCCAGTGATCCCACTTCTAGGAATATAGCCCCAGAAACCTGAAACACGAATCAGAAAGGATATATGCACCCCTATGTTCATAGCAGCACAATTCACCATAGCTAAGATTTGGAAACAGCCTAAGTACCCATCAGCAGATGAGTGGATTAAAAAACTGTGGTACATCTACACAAGGGAATACTACACTGCGGTAAAAAAGAAGTTCTTACCATTTGCAACAGCATGGATGGAGATGGAGAGCATTATGCTAAGTGAAATAAGCCAGGCAGAGAAAGATAAATATCACATGATCTCATTCATTTGTGGAATATAATGAACAACATAAACTGATGAACAAAAATAGATCCAGAGACAGAGAAACATCAATCAGAATGTCAAACCTCAGGGAAGGTAGGGGAGGGTGGGGGTAAGGGGGAGAGATCAACCAAAGGACTTATATACATGCATATAAGCCTAATCAATGGACACAGACAACAGGGGGGTAGGGGCATGAATGGGAGGTGGAGGGTAATGGGGGAATAAGGACACATATGTAATACCTTAATCAATAAAGAAATTTAAAAAATACGCCTATTAGAACATTTTAAATTCCTTATGTGACTTACATTGTATTTCTGTTAGTACTGGTCTAGAAAAACTGGGACAGTATAGGGCAATACATTCAGATTTGAGCCTTTAGTTCATGTGGGCTGACATGAGCCTTTAGACATGCCCAGTTTGACATACAACTCACAGTACTAGCCACTTCTGTTATATGGCCCTCAGCCTCTTCACACTGCTAGGTTCTCTGCCTGGCCCCTGAAGCATCTATGCTTTTGACCTTGCTATGAGCACCTGTGTGATTGCCACCCCCACTCCCCACCCGCCCCCCCAGATGGCAACCAGAGCATTGAGTGTTCCAGCTTTTCTAGACCAGTGCTTTCTAGTTGAGATATAATGGGGGGAAGTCCAAACTCTCATTCCTGGGCTGCCTGGGGAAAATGTTAGATGATGCTGAAAACCCAATCTGAATCCCAATCAAGTAAGTTCTCAGGGGGCTATTTGAGGTCTCGAATCAAAGCTATTGCAAATCCAAGTCAGACATTTTATTGCCCAAGGCTGTGTATTCAGCCATAGCTTAGAGATCAGGCACCCCCAGTGAGCCATTTATTTGCTTCTCATCAAGACTGAGTTACAGTGTGCTGTGCCCATTTCTAACTTCCCATCTGTTCTCCTCTTTGGCGAATGGCAAGGGAACAGGTGTCTGTTGCTGCTCCAAGCAGATCTTTCTCAACTGTCTTTTTGCAGATTCCTTCACTCAGTCCACACCACAAATAGTGTGTGGTTTGTATTATCATTTCCAATTTACATTTGAGCAAATCACCTGAAAGAGTTTGAATGGCCCACATAGCTTCTAAGTGGGGTTGCTGAGGTTTGGATTTGGGTCTCTGGGCTCCAAAGCCTTCTTTCCACTGCCCAACCTGGCCTCAGTCTTATTGTGTTATCTGATTTCCCAAGCTCCAATCATGAAGCTCTGTGTTAGTTAAGAGAATGCTGCAACTGTAACAGATAAACTCTAAAATCTCAGTGCTTTCACACATTTGAGATTTTTTCTCATTTATGCAAAGCTAAAACAAATATTTGACAGGCAACCTTCTATGCAGTGATTCAGGGACCCAGGTTTCACCCATGTGTGTCTCTATCACGTTCAACATGGGTTCTCAAGATCTCTGTGGGGTATCTCTCCATGGCTGCCATGACAAGATAGAATGCAGTTGACATCCTGTTGGAAGATGCAGGGACAGACAATACCTCAGGTGGCAATTGCATTCCACTTCTAGGACAGAGACTCCAAATGACAATGTCTTAAAGAGACGAGGCAAGCCCCTTCTCCCCTTCCTTCTTAAACGTGCTGCTCAGGACACAGATACGGTGGTAAGCCACATAGATGAGAGAAACACTCTTAAGGATTACAGAATATAAGAAAATAACCTAGCCCTAGCTGGTTTAGCTCAGTGAGTAGAGTGTTGAACTGCGGACTGGAAGGTCCCAGGTTTGATTCCAATCAAGGGCTTATGCTCAGGTTGTGGGCTCGGTCCCCATTAGGGGGCGTGTAGGAGGCAGCTGATCAATGATACTCTCATCATTGATGTTTCTATCTCTCCCTTCCTCTCTGAAATCAATAAAAATATTTTTTAAAAATGAAAATGAAATTCATTTTTTTTAAAAAAGAAAATATCCCAGTCCCTGAATGACTCCACAGAGCACAGTTACCACTGCCCACCTCCAGACAGTATGTGAGAGAAATGGATTTACCCCTTGTTTAAGCCCTTGTTGTTTTGGGTACATGTATCCTATACACAGGAAATCCAATTATTTTTGTCCACACAGGGCTCTGTTCTGCAAATAGTGGCTAGAAAAAGAGTTAGTCAGCCCAAAGCCCCAGCCCTCAGCACAGAAACTTAGTTGGAGGTGGGGGACAGCAGAGGGAGTAACTCCTTTGGGTACATGATGACATTTTTAAATTGTGGCAAAACACACAAAACATAAAATTTACCATTTTAACTATTTTTAAGTGTATAGTTTAGTGGCATTAAGTACATTCACAATGTTGTGCAACCATCAGCACTATCCATCTCTAGAAAACGTTCATCTTCTCAAACTGAAACTCTGCATTCATTCAACATTAATTCCCAATTCTCCTTCCCCCAGCTCCTGGCAACCACCATTCTACTTTCTGTCTCTATGACTTTGATGTCATATAAGGGGAATCATACATATAGTATTTGTCCTTTTGTGTCTGGCTTATTTCATGTAGCATAATGTCTTTACATGTTGTAGCATGTACCAGAAGTCCCTTCCTTTTGAGGCTGAATAATATTTCATTGTATGTATAGATACCACATTTTGTTTATTCATATGCATTCATCCATTGATGGACACTTGCATTATTTTCACCTTTTAGCCATTGTGAATAATGCTGCTATGATCATGGGTGTACAAATATCTCTTGGCGGGGGAAGATCTCTGTAGGAAGGGGACGATAATGTAGAAAAGGCACCCCCATATTTTTACCACGTGGACCTGGAGTGGCATGTAACCTGTCAGCTTACATTCCATTGGCAGGAGCTAGTAAAAAGGGTGTGCTAATCTATATATATCTATATATATAAATACCTAAGGGACCAAATGACCGCTCAATGCAGGAGCTGCCCCCTGGTGATCAGTGCGCTCCCATAGCAGGAGCACTGCTCAGCTGACCAACAGGCGCCAGAGTCAGGGCTCCTGGCTGGCAAGCGCCTCTGCAGTGGTGCAAGCCTCTCCCGATTGGGACTGACTGGGCACGAGCCTGTGGCAGGCGCAGCAGCCAGGATGTGCGGGAGTGGCAGGCAGGAGTGGCAGGCGGTGTTGGACTGCCGGTTTCTGCCCGATCCCCACAGACCATGCCGAGGGACCCCACCAGTGCAAGAATCCATACACTGGGCCTCTAGTTATCTATAACAGATTACACTACAATTTAGTGGCTTAAAACAATATGCATTTACTACGTGTGGTTTCTATGAGTTAGGAAATAAGAAGCAGCTTCACTAAGTAGTTCTGGCTCAGGGCTTCTCAAGAGTCTGCAGTCAAGATGTGGGCTAGGGCTACCTTCATCAGGAGACTTGACTGGGGCTAGAGGACCTGCTTCCAAGAGGGTGCACTCACTTAGCTGTTGGCAAGAGGCCTCAGTTCTTTGCCATGTAGATCTCTCCATAGGGTTGCTTGAGTGTCCTTAGAACATATCAGTGAATTTTCCCCAAACTAAGGATCCAAGAGAGCAAGGTGAAAACTGCAATATCTTTTATGACCTATTATCAGAAATTATACACTATTATTTCTGTAATATCCTATTGGCCACACAGGTCAATCCTATTCAATGTAGGAGGAGACTATACAAGGGTATGGATAGCAGGTGAAGGGGTCATTGGGAGTCATCTTGAAGTCTGACTACCACTGAGCCACCCAGATAAAAGGGCATCTGGGAAATGTCTCTGGGTGGGCAGCCATTTTCCAGCAATAACTACATATATAAGGGGTGATATTTGGTGGACATCTTGGTCATCTTGGCCAGAGACATCTCAGTGGTGTCTCTGACTACTTGTGTGAACTGGTCCACAGTTCTCCCTCTGTTCAATGCGCATGTTCTTTCCCACGAACATGGAAACCAGCACTAATATGTTCTCTCTTGGCTCCAAGCCCAAGCCAAAGCCATAAGTGGTACTTATTGGTGTAGGTCAAACCCCAGTCTCAGAGAGGCACTACTAGGGGAGGGGTATCGTCAAAAAGTATGGGTGGGAGCTGAATTAAAGGGCTAGGGGCCCAGGAAGCATGTTAGATAAGAACACTGGTTTGGGGGTCAGCAACCTGGGTTAACCCTACTTGAAATTCTTTGTCCTTCAATGAGCAATTCACCTCTTGGAGTCCAGTTTCCTGTAAAACAGGAAAACAACAACATTGACCTTGTATGGTTATTAGAAGGATTGCTAATCTAATCCAGTGTTTCCCAAGCTTGTATTTGTCTTATCTGTCTCCTTAATGCTTTTTCCATATCTGTATGCCATCTGAAGTATTATCTGATATTTTATTTATATATGTTATTAATAAAGATGTTATCTGATAACATCTTTATTATAAATAATTCATATAATATAATGTACTCATTTAAAGTATATAATTCGAAGATGGCGGCATAGGTAAACACCTAAACTGCTGCCTCGCACAACAATTTCAAAACTACAACTAAAAGACAGAACGGACTCCATCCAGAACCACAGGAAAGCTGGCTGAGTGAAAATTCTACAACTAGAAGGAAAGAGAAAAGCTCACAGAGAATTGGAGGTACGGCAAAGGGTCTTTGTGCGCGCAGAGAGGAAGGGCGGCTGAGAGCCTGGCTGACTTTCTCTGGTGGAAGGGGGAAGGAAGCCCCTGACTGCACTGAACCCCAGTTCTGACTGCACTGAACCCCAGTTCCGGGCAAGCCCCTGGGGACCCACGCTCTTACTGGGCGAGTCTGGACTCTCGGGCGGAGACTTGGGAGCTGGGGAAGGCAGAAGTCTGAAGGCGCACAAAGGCTGCGGAGGTTGCCACAGGCTTTCCCTAGTGGAAGGGAGTCGGAGGCTCCTGACTGCACTGGGCCCCAGTTCTGACTGCACTGAACCCCGGTTCCAGGCGAGCCCCTGGGGACCCACGCTCTTGTGGGGGGAGTCTGGACTCTCTGGCGGAGACTCGGGAGCCGGGGAAGGCAGAGGTCTGCACGTGCGCGCAAGGGCAAGGCTGCCGGGAAGCCAAGACTGTCTGCTTCACCCTGAAACTCCACCCCATCCAAGCCGAGCACAGAGGCTATTGCAATTTGGCAAGTCTAATCCTATAAGGCTGTCTCCAGCACCGAACTTCTCCCAGCATAGACGCAGCTGATCCTTACAGCCAACTGGCCTGGAGGTCAATTCCTCCCAGTGATACCAACAACAATCAAGACTTAACTACAACAAGGCTGTACACACAGTCCACAAAGTGGTGCACCAAGAGTGTCCACCTCAGGTTAACTGGGGAGGCCGACCCACTGGGCCATATAGGAAACCTAGCACACAAATTTACCCTACCAACTCAGGGAAGCAATGAAAATGTGGCGTCAAAGAAACAGTTCACAAACAAAAGAAATGGAGGAAAACAAACGACTGGCTATAGAATTCAAAACCACGGTTATAAGGCTTTTCAAGAATATCCTAGAAAAGGCCGATAAGTATAATGAGACCCTCGAAGATATGAAAAAGGACCAACTAGAAATTAAACATACACTGACTGAAATAAAAAATATTATACAGAGACCCAAAAACAGACTAGAGGAACACAAGAATCAAGTCACAGAATTGAAATACAAAGAAACAAAAAACACTCAACCAAAAAAGCAAAAAGCAAAAAAAAAAAATCCAAAAAGGTAAAGATAGTGTAAGAAGACTCTGGGACAACTTCAAGCGTACCAACATCAGAATTATGGGGGTGCCAGAAGAAGAGAGAGAGCAAGATACTGAAAACCTATTTGAAGAAATAATGACTGAAAACTTCCCCCACCTGGTGAAAGAAATAGACTTACAAGTCCAGGAAGCACACAGAACCCCAAACAAAAGGAATCCAAAGAGGACCACACCAAGACACATCATAATTAAAATGCCAAGAGCAAAAGACAAAGAGAGAATATTAAAAGCAGCAAGAGAAAAACAGTTAATTACCTACAAGGGAGCACCCATATGACTGTCAGCTGATTTCTCAACAGAAACTATGCAGGCCAGACGGGAGTGGCAAGAAATTTTCAATGTGATGAATAGCAAGAACCTACAACCAAGATTATTCTACCCAGCAAAGCTATCATTCAGAATTGAAGGGCAGATAAAGAGCTTCACAAATAAGAAAAAGCTAAAGGAGTTCATCACCACCAAACCAGTATTATATGAAATGCTGAAAGGTATTCTTAAAGAAGAGGAAGAAGAAAAAAGTAAAGATAAAAATTATGAACAACACAAATACATATCTATCAACAAGTGAACCTAAAAATCAAGTGAATTAAAAACCTGAGGAACAGAATAATCTGGTGAATATAATAGAATCAGGGGCATAGAAAGGGAGTGGACTGATAATTCTCAGGGGAAAGGGGTATGGGGGGTTCATGAAGAGACTGGACAAAAATCATACACCTATGGATGAGGACAGTGGGGGGGAGGTAAGGGCAGAAGGTGGGGTGGGAACTGGGTGGAGGGGAGCTACGGGGGGGAAAAGGAGGAACAATTGTAATAATCTGAATAAAGATTTATTAAAATTAAAAAAATAATAATAAAGTATATAATTCAATGTTTTAATATATTCATATAGTTGTGTAAGCATAACCACAATCAATTTTTGAACATACTTATTTTCATCACCCCAAAAAGAACCCCTGTATCCTTTAGTAATCACTCCCCATTTTCCCCCAATCTAGCTCTAGGAAGCCACATATCTAATTTCTATCCCTATGGATATGCCCATTAGGAACATTTCATGTAAATGGAATCATAAAACATGTGGTCTTTTTTCTGACTTTTTAAAAAATATATTTTATTGCTTTTTTATAGAGAGGAAGGGAGAGGGACAGAGAGTTAGAAACATCAATGAGAGAGAAACATCGACCAGCTGCCTCCTGCACACCCCCCACTGGGGATGTGCCCGCAACCAAGGCACATGCCCCCGACCGGAATCGAACCTGGGACCCTTCAGTCCGCAAGCCGATGCTCTATCCACTGAGCCAAACCGGTTAGGGCTTTTTTTCTGACTTTTTTTCAGTTAGCCTAATGTTTTCAAGATTCCTCTATTATGTAGCATGTATAAGCAGTTCATTCCTTTTCATAGCTGAATAATATTCCATTGTATGGATATTCTACATTTTACTTATCCATTCATTGATTGATGTAAATTAGGGTTGTTTTCAGTTTTGGGCTATTATCCTATATAATAAAAGCCCAGCGACCAAAACGGTGAAACGACCAGAACGACCAGAGACCAGAACACCATGGCCCCTCGCCCTGGCTGACCCTGCCCCCCAGGGAGCAGTTAGGGGCGATTAGGCAGGCAGGCAGAGTGGTTAGGGGTGATCAGGCAGGCAGGCTAGTGGTTAGGGGTGATTAGGCAGGCAGGCAGAGATGGTTAGGGGTGATCAGGCAGGCAGGTGAGTGGTTAGGGGTGATCAGGCAGGCAGGCTAGTGGTTAGGGGTGATTAGGCAGGCAGGCAGAGGTGGTTAGGGGTGATCAGGCAGGCAGGTGAGTGGTTAGGGGTGATCAGGCAGGCAGGCGAGCAGTTAGGAGCCAGCGGTCCCAGATTGCGAGAGGGATGTCCGACTGCCAGTTTAGGTCCAATACCACAGTTGAACATCCCCCAAAAGGTCCTGGATTGCGAGAGGGTGCAGGCCAGGCTGAGGGACCCCCCCCCCCCACCCTGTGCACGAATTTTGTGCACTGGGCCTCTAGTCTATAATAATAAAAGCATACTATACTAATTAGACCGAACAGCAGAATGACCTTCTGGATGTCCTTCCAGACAACCTTCCAGATGAAGCCGGGGCTGCGAGGGCTGAGCCCCTTGCATGAATTTCGTGCATCAGGCCTCTAGTGACTAATAAGATTCATGTAAGCTTTCCATGGACAGACGTTTTTAATTCTTGGATATATACTTAGGAGTGGAATTGCTGGGTCACTTGTTAGCTCTATGTTTAACCCTTTGAGGAACTGTCAGACTGTTGTGCAAAGCAGCTGCACCATTTTACTTTCTCATTAATGGTGGATGAGGGTTCCAGTTTCTTCATCTGCTCATCAGCATTTATTATCTGTTTTTTTTTTTAATAGACATTCTAATGTGGTTCATGCCAGCAGCACCTAGGAGCCAGTTAGAATGCAGAATCTTTGGCCCCATCCAGACCTACTGAATCAGAATCTGCATTTTAACACTACCCCCAATGCACGTTAAAGCATTTTTTTACATTAGACAGTAGAATGAATAATTCTAAGTTAACGATTCAGAAACCTGGACTAAGATATTACACTTGAGTTTATTCATGCAAAACCCTTATTTGAGCAACTACTATGTACCAAGCTCTGGTAAGTGCCAAGCAGGCAGAAATGAATAAGTCCCCATTCTGCCGTCAAGAAGGTCCAGGCTAGTCAGAGAGATAGATGAAAAACCAAAGATTACAGACCTCCCACTGAGTTTTTCTGACCAAATAAGTACTTGCTTTATCAATTTTTTTAAAAACGAAATGCTAAGAATTCCATGGTGGCTATTGTGGGTGTTGTTGAATGTCTGTCCAGCATGCTTTCCCTTTTGTCATCTTTCACATCCTTTGGGAAACTCCTCCCCTACTTATTTTTTTTAATTCAAAAATATTTATCGCCTTGGCCTGGTTGGACATCATTCTGTGCACCAAAAGGTCGCTGGTTCGATTCCTGGTGAAGGCACATGCCAGGGTTGTGGGCTTGATCCCCAGTATGGGGCATGTAGGAGACAGCCAGTTGATGTTCTGTCTTACATGGTTGTTTTTCTCCCTCTTCCCTCTTCTCTGTCTAAAATCAATAAAAACATATTTTTTTAAAATGTATTTATTGACCACGTTTATATGCCAAGTCCTGTTCTAGATACTAGGGATACAATGGTCAAGAAATCAGACGAGGCCCCTCTTTTCAGGAAGCTTCTTTATATTCTAGTGAGGAAGGAGAAATAAGTAATATAAAAGAGTTATAAGTATTATGGAGGAAAAATAAAAAGGGCAACAGGGTTAGGGGAGAGGTATCTTTTTGGTAGAGTTGTTAAGAACAGAATATCTAGAGAGGTAGCATTCTTGTCCAAAACCTGAGAAGGAGCCAGCCTTGTGGCAACTCAAAGAATGGTGTTTGTTTGGTTTTGGAGGCTGTCACTCTAATTTGCTTTTCCTTTATATTGACCCCGTCAGTCCTGATCAAGAGAGAGACTTGCGCTGCCACAGCAGCCCTTGCCAGCCGTGAGCCTCGCATCTGGTGCCCATCAGCTGAGTGGTGCTCCCACTGTGGGAGTGCACTGACCACCAGGGGGCAGCTCCTGCATTGAGCGTCTGCCCCCTGGTGGTCAGTGCGCGTCATAGTGACCAGTCAACTGGTCATTTGGTCATTTGGTTATTCGGTTGCTTAGACTTTTATATACACAGACTAGAGCCCTGATGCACAAAATTCTTACAAGGGGCTCAGTCTCCGCAGACACGGCGGCTGCCTCTGCCTCAGCGCATGTCCCCCCTCCACCGCAGCTTCGTCCGTCCGGAAGGTCGTCCAGTCTAATTAGCATATTACGCTTTTATTATTATAGATGTTTTAGCACTGGGTAAATCACTTTACATTACAAGAGATGGTAGCCTATAGGGGAGAAAACATGAGATTTAAAGAATACCAGACCTGCCTCTTCCTAGCTTCCTGACGCTGGGCAATTCAGTTCAGTCCATCTTGGAGAGCCTTGCTTTCCCTTTCAAGAGAGGACTCGATGCCCATCTTGGAGGGTGGAGTGTTATCAGCAAGCCACCTCCAGCTGTCAACTCCTCAGTGTTTGCTTCAGCTGGAGATAACCCCTTTGCTGAGATCATGTCCTTCCCAGGGCAGTCTGCATGTAGCATATAAACGAGGTGGGGTATAACGGTCCAGCAATTTTGGCCAGTTCAGGATGCACTCATGGTCAGGCTCGGACCAGAACTACCCCCGATTGACCAAGGCTTCATCAGGTTTTCATCAGACTTCCACTTCTCCCTCTGCCCAACCCCGCTTTCTCCTTCTTCCTTCACAGGTATTGATCCCTAACAAACATCTTGCACCCAAAACTCCATATGGCCATCTACTTTTATAGCACCCAACCTCCAGTACTGGGTGCCAGGACTGGTTTGAGTAAGCAGGTGGGGAGATGTGCTTTTGGAGTTCAATTATTCAAGGCCTGGATGGCAAGAGGGCCCAATCACCAGTGGCTGACTGAGCAGAGACAGTGCAATTATTAAAACTGCCATGAGTGGGGAATTGGGAGCGTGAACCTGTGGAAGGAAATGCACTAGCAGGCATGGTGCCTCCGATATTTGACATGAAGGGAGAACTCAGTGAGACAAATGAGATTGATGGCTGTGGTAAGCATCGCTGATGCTCTGTACCAAGGGTCTGCAAACTTTTTTCTCAAAGGGCCAGATAGAAAATATTTTAGACTTTGCAGCCCACACAGTCCTCTGCAACAACTCAGCTCTGCTGTTGCAAAGCAGCTGTAGACAATATGTAAACAGATAAAGCTTTAGAAAAACAGCCCATGAGCCAGATTTGACCTGTGGCCTATTGTTTGCTAAGTCTTGATCCATAGAAAAATAATGAACAGCTAAGAGTAACAGACAGTTGAAAGCTAGAGTTTCTTTTCTGGCGCTTTCAAAAAAGCTTTCATTTTTTTCGCTAGCAGAAGAATAAAGAAAAGTGAGGACCAACATCAGTCCCCCAGGACATAATAGAGTTAATTTTAAAGACAGTTAAATGGCTCACCAAGGCAGGTCTGCTCTGCTAAGATTATCACCCTACAGCCAATGGTTTCCAGGGGAACAAAGTCCTGATTTATCATGCTGTCTATCCATGCTGTCTATCCATGCTGTTCCTCTTGCCTGGAAAGCTCTTCCCCACTGCTCCTCTCATAGCAGCCTCCTCCTCACCCTCTAGCTCTCAGCTAAATTCCTCTACCTCTGAGGATTTCTCAGGCTGACCAAATTCTCTTTCCAGCACTCTGTTGGTTTCCATTCCACACAGTAAGTCAACCTTTTCTCTGAAGTGTGACCTACAAAAGTGTACAAATCTTAATTATACAGCTGGGTATATTTTCACAGGGTGAACCCTTCATAACCCAGATCAAGTAACAGGGCCCCCTCTCAGTCACTACCACTCCTAAGAGGACTACTACCCTGACTTCCAACACTATAGATCACTCTTCTCTGCTTGTGAACTTTACAGAAATGGAAGCCTACTTATATATACTCTTGTATGTCTGGCTGGATCTTTTACTCAGCATTACCGGGTGAGCTTCATTCATGTGGTTATAGTTTGTTCTTATGGAGTGAATATACTACAACTTTTTGGTCTGCAGTTGATATACATTTGAGCCATTTCTACTTTAGGCTATTAGGAATAGTCTGCTGTGAATATATTATGTCTTTTGATGAATGTATGCACATATCCCTATTGGGTATATTCCTAAGAAGCAGAAACCCTGTTTGGGTTTAGCAGGCCCTGCCAAAGAGTTTTCAAAATGGTTATGCAATTAACACTTTTACCAGCAATGTGTGAGAGTCCTTTTATTCCACATTCATGTCAACACTTAGTATTTTTTACCTTTTAAATTGTAGCCATTCTATTGGGTGTGTAATGGTATTATATTGGGTTTTTAATGTACATTTTTACATTTCTTCGTTAAGTAATGATGTTTAGCACTTTTCACATGTCTGTTGACCATTTTGATATTCTCCTTTGTGAAATGCCTATTCAGGTGGTTTGCCCATTTCCCCCCTCAGTTTTCTGTATATTTTATTTACTTGTAGGCGTTTCTATTTGAGTTACGGATATCAGTCTTGTCATGTATATGTATTGCAAATATCTTTTCCCAGTATTTGACTTTCCTTTTCAGTATCTCAACTTTAATGTTGTGTGCTTTTGTTTTCAGTTTAAGAGTTATTTGCATACTTAAGGGCATATAAATATTCTCTTCTCTTTTCTCCTAAATGATATATTGTTTTGCCTTTCATATTTAAATCTATGCTCCATCTGGAATTTATTTTTGTGTATGATATGGGCTCAGAGGCAAGGTTCTTTTTTTCTATATAGTTATCACATTGATCTGGCAATTTCCTTACTAGATAAAAGGCTATCTAGGATATATATTTATCCTTAAATGAGCTTTGGTAATTTGTGTCTTTTAAGGAATTTGTTTATTTAATTCAAATTGTTGAATTTATTCACATAGATTTGTACATAATATTCTCTGTTAACCTTTACTGTGTGTAGTATCTGTGGTCATGTTACCTCTCTCATTCCTGATATTGAAAATTTGTGTAATTTCTCTTTTTTTCCTGATTAGTTTGGCTAGTGGTTTATTAATATTTTCTCCCATAACCAGTCTTTGATTTTATTATTTTTGTTTCTATTTCATTCGTGTTTTTTTTTCTCTATTTTTTTCTGCTTATTTTAGGTATAAGTTTCTGTTCTTGTTTTAGTTTCTTAGAATAAATTTGAATAGAATATAAGTTAGAAACCTAGGTTATTAATTTGAAACTCTTCTAATTATAAGCATGTATTACTATAAATTTCCCTCTAAGCATAGTTTTACCTGCATCCCACAAATTTTGATATATTGTATTTTTATTTTCATTCAGTTCAAAATATTTTGTAATTTCTTCTTTCATCCATAAGCTAGTTAAGAGTGTGTTGCTTAGTTTCCGATATTGAATGAGTTTTTAAATATTTCTGTTATTGATTTCTGACTTCCATTGTAGTTCAGGAACATAATTTATATTATTTGAATCCTTTTAAATTTATTGCTTTTTATGTTGGTCCTGTATCTAGGGACTTTGACAGCTTCACTTATTAATTTTAATTGTTTGCTTTGCCCCTAAAGTTGTGAGCTAGATAATGGGCATTCTTATCTTGTTTCCAAGCACAGGAGTAAAGAATGCAATAATTGTGATGTTAGCTGCATCACTTCTACATTCTTACATTCTCATTACCTAGTTAAAAAACTTCCTTTCTATTTATAATGCTAAGATATTTTTATCATTAATAAGTGTTGGTTTTATCAAATGTTTTTTATAAATCTTTGAGATATGACTTTTCTGTTATTGTGGTGAAGTGTATTGACTGAAATTTGAGTATTAAACCATTCTGCCATTTTTCAAATAAACCTCACTCAATCATGATATATTATCCTTTTAAAAAATATATCACTGTATTTAATTTGCTAATATTTTGTATAGAAATTTTCATATCTCTATTCATGAACAATATTGGCCTACAGTATTTTTTCTGATGACATCCTTGTTTGATTTTGGTACCAGGGTTATGTTGGTTTCAAAATAATATGTTAGGCAACATTCCCTTTTTATTTTGGGGACATGATGATGTAAAATTGGTATTTTTTTTAAAATATATTTTATTGATTTTTTACAGAGAGGAAGGAAGAGGGATAGAGAGTTAGAAACATCGATGAGAGAGAAACATCGATCAGCTGCCTCTTGCACACTCCCACTGGGGATGTGCCCGCAACCAAGTTACGTGCCCTTGACCGGAATCGAACCCGGGACCCTTCAGTCCACAGGCTGACGCTCTATCCACTGAGCCAAACCGGTTTTGGCTAAAATTGGTATTTTTAATGTGTAAAAGTTGTCTCTTAAAAAAAAAAGAATATAGGACTATTTATTCTTGTTTTGATGTTGGCAAGTTGTGTTTTTCAAGTAGTGATAGCATAAGAGTTCCCTTTTCAGCACAGCAGCATGCACATTAGCTGTTAGCTCACATAAGGCAGAGAATATCTGATTTAGCATATCAACACACACTCCCTGTGGCCCATGGGCAAGGCCGGGAAGGCATCCCACACTTTTGGAGAAAAAAATATGGTGGTATATGGCAACACTTTCCATGTTGTTAAGTGCATGTTTAAAGATAGTTGGTTTTTGGCAAGGTGGGAACATATTTTGGAATGCCTGAAACTCTTTTGCTAAGCCTATCTGCGGTGCAAAGATGAGGTGGAAACCATAGATTGCTAGGCGTTTCCCTGGGTCCAAGGAAAACTGTTGTACATAGTTGCATTACCAGGTTCAGAGTAGTCAGGAGTTGAGCTGCTTTTAGGTGGTGAAGACACCTCACTGGAAATCACTTTCTGTAATCACCCGAGATACTCAGACCAAGAACTTGCTGGAAACTGAGACCAGGAAAAATAGTACATGAATCAGAAATCTGAGAAATCCTTCAGAATCTTGGCATGGGGCTATGTAGCAGCAAGGTCAGGGTCAGAAACAAAGTGAGGGCCAGGCAGGGCCACAAGGCCCTGAGCTAAAGTCACCTCCTAATTGAGGGCACTCTGTACCCTCAATAGCAGCTTGTCTGTGCCTCCCATCTTAGGGACCAGAGGCTGCCCTGGGTTCCCACAGTCACCAAGCAAGCCACCATCTCTGGCTGGAGTGGGGCAGATATTGGGACATTAATTTACCCAGTTGCTCATCGTGGGTCACAACTGAGGTATCAGGGCACTGATGACTTCCAGCCTGGTGAACAGAAGGCTTCCCTCCCTGCCCTTTCACCCATCTCTTTCCTCTTTTCTTCATAACTTCACGTTTTTTCTCCTGCCTCATTACTCCTGATTTTTCTCTCCTTTCCTTCATTTTTCCCTTCTCTCTACTTATTCCTCACTTGTGTCCACCCTTCTTTCATCTCCACCTTTAACACAGGTTTCTCCCACTCCTCCCTCCAGGCCTCTTTTCTTGGAGGTGGTTGCCAGGATATTAGACTAAAACAGTGATAGAAATGCAAACTAGGTGTTGTTGGAGCAGAAAAGAGAATGAAAATAAATTCAGATTAATAGATGTCAAGCCACAGATCTTTCAGGTAGAGCCAGCCTTTCCTATCTGGGAAGGAAGGACCAACAGCTCTCTGGCCCTGTAAGGGATTTAATGCTAGTGGATGTGGTTCTCCCCTTGGGACACAGAAGGGGCATGTACTTCTGGTGTTGTGCGCCTAGAACTTGGGAAAGAAAAAAGAAATTGGGAGAGTTGTTACCCAGAATTAGGGAGGAGAAAGGCCAATGTCCTTCTAGATCCAAAGGTTCCACTTCAAAGTGGAAGTCCCGGCATGTGATAAGGACATTTTAAAAGCCTATTAACTTGAACCTTTGGAACATTTGTTATTATGTCCCTGAGACAAACAACAGACCAGAAATCAATGGAAAACCAAACTCACTGCCCTTGCCAAGGGAGCGGTGGCACAGGCCTACAATTATGGAAATGCCCATTAGGGGAGGTAGTGATTACTGCAGATTTGGGGCAATAGACTGACTCTGTGTGTGTCACTAAGATCACACACACACACACACACACACACACACACACAGAAGATCTATAGCAAAACAATATCAAATATTATTCAACTACTACTAAAAAAGTTTTGATATTGGATTTAGAATAAGATAGAGAAAATTCCATGTTGCAACTTTTCTTGTGTTAAAGTTCAGTTGGTTTCCAACATGATGAAGACACAGAGGCTTTCTGGGTCTCCTTGATCCCCAGCCCAACTTCCTGCTTTTCCGTATGATGACTTCAAATGGATTATTTTAAAAGTCTTTAACTATTCATTTGCTCTTATCAGATAGAACTAGGTAATTACCCTTTTCAAAAAATTTCAACTTGAGGACTTCATATGCTAGTAATCTTTCCTACTTCATCCCCGCCCCCTCTCCCCCACCCCCCCCCCCCCCCCGCATTCAAATAGAAGAAATTTTCTTTCCACCTGAGGACAAAGCCAAATTCTCCTTTATGTTAATTCAAGAAAGGTCTCTTAAAACCTGGAATTACATACCCAGTTTCCTCATATCACATTCTTCAGGACTCCTTTCCTTTTTAATCTGGAGAAGGATCCCAGGCATCTATTCCTTACCTTCTTCTTTTCTCCCACTTTTGAAGTTCAGGCTCACTATCATGAAATGCAAAAACAAATTACTTATTAAAACTCTATTAGCAATCCTTGCCCCCCAGGCCTAACATTTTCTATTTTTCCTCCTCTGAATATTTAAAGACCATTTTAAAAAACATTTGACTAACTGGGTTTTTAACCAACGTTTGAACAATGATGGATTCTTGAGAACAGAATTGCTCAGAAGCCAATGTGCAGTGCAAAACGGCTCCTCTTCTGAGCCAGCTCATTTATTTGCTTGGGACAGTGAATGCTCTAATTACAACAATTTGGTTTCCTTTGTAATACTGGAATTTTCTTAAGTGTCTTTGGACACTTTCCCACCCCTCAAATATTAGTCATGCCGCTTAATGCTCAAACAAATCCTGAAGTCAACACTCTTAAACAAATTCTTTCCTATTTGCATGGAAATTAGATTTTAAAAACATTAAAATGAAAACAAGTTTCATAGCCCATGTCCATAAAATGCCTCTCCATCGGTAAGTGGACTGTAAACTTCGCTTCCAAACAGTAGCCTTCAGTTCCATTAGTTTATGATGCTTGAGAAGCTAAGCGGGAATTGCAAGCTGGCGCACTTCACTCTTGAGGGGAACGTTTCCCTGGGTGCCAGCTTCACTGTGTTTGGCTTTGCTTGTCTGAATTGAAGCACCTTTGGGTCTTTTACCTTGGTGTTTTTATTACACATAAACAAAGTAAATCTACATTTGATCTCAAGTCCGTAAGATTTGTTTGATTTTTAAATATCAGTAAATAAATAAAGCCCTAACCATCTTTGGCTATTGATAGAAAAACTAACTGCCTCCAGTGTGGGCATTAGGAATGATCATATCTCACAATTTTACCCTATCATTTTAAATTAACTAACTAGTTAACAATTTACTGAGCACCTAGTATGTACCAGATGCTGGTGTATAGAGATAAATATGATAGTGTTCATGCTGGTGGAGAGAGAGACTTGTGAAGAGATTTTAATAGAAAACAATGCATAATATAATCAAAGCAAGTTAGGTTGGTGGGAAAGTAGATAACTTTCCAGGGAAGTGAGGGAAGGCATCACAGAAGAGATAGCATTTGAAATCTGCTTTGGATAAGGAGCAGTATCCTAGCCGGAAGTTGAGCATAGGGTATATAAAAAGGGAGTTTGAGTTAGACATGGGAAGGTCTCCAAATGCCAGCAAGAAGCCTGGCCTCTATCCTCTTCACATTCATTGGGAAACATTTATTGATTCATTGGTTTATTCAACTATCTGAGTAGTTGGTCCCTGGAGGCAGGGATACAGTGGTTTGCTGGGATCTTCTTTGGCTCCTCCAGTCCACCATCACCTTTCTCTGAGCCTCTGTATGCCCTGAGAGGCTGGCCCATGACCTCTGGGTTCTGGTTATAGGTGACAAATTAGAGGCACTATCAAGAGAACAGAGGGCAAGGGGAGGGTAGGTATTTACATCCCTGTTACCTTCCTGTGGAGTTACAGTGCCTGAATCTCCCAGGCCACAGCTGGTCAGTCCACCCTCTTCAGATAGCTCTCTCTCGGGGTCAAGGAAACTTCTCCCACTCCTTAGTCTCAGGCCTGTGCTGGTGATGACCAGCGAGTGGGCAAGAGCGGCTGGTATCTGCCTCCTCCCACCCCCAGGCACTGCACCATCTTTGTTGCTCTCCTTAAACTCTGCCTGCACTGTTTTCAGTCTCTTTATTAAGTTTTCTTCAATTACTCTGCTTGGGGGGTGTGCCATCTGTCTCCTCCCAGGACAGTGACTCAAAAATGGCAAATGAGGTCCCAACTCTCATGCAGCTCATCATCTAGTACTCTTGAATTTGTGTAAGCAGGAGAAGACTGGATCAGATATTTGTGTTTTGGGAAAATCACTGGATTGAGGCGAAAGATTTAAATGGAGGGGAAGGGTCCTGAGGGAAGGGGCTCTTACTGTTGTCCAGGTAACAGATGCAGATGTCCCATATCAAGGAGGGGAGAGGGAGGAATGGTCAGAGGGAGAGGGGCGGGGGATGAAAGAATCATTTGGAAAACCATGAGGTTTTGGCAGGATCTGGCGAGTAAGAAGAAATAGTCAAGGGTAGTGCTTATGTCCTGGCTGGGGTAACTGGGTGGATGTTCCAACCCTGACCTGGGGAACCCGGGAGAAAGAGTTAATAGGCAAGGAGAGACGATGAGGGCTTTGGCATTAAACATATTACGTGTATATTGCCAGTGGGACATCCAAGTGATTGTGTCTGGCCAGCTATTAGATATATAGGTTTGTGGGAGAGGTCAAGGTGATAAATATGGATCTGGGCATTCCTTGGAGTCTGGGTGGGCATGAAGTCAAGGAAGTGTTTAAGACAGACAAGAGAGAACGTGCTGAGTGAGCACCCCAGAGGGCCCCTGAGAGATCCCGTAGGGCTATGATTTGTAAAGAGCAGCTCAGCACTGATGCAAGGGCCTGAAGCTCCCCTCTGTCAGTGATGGGTCCCTACATCTCAGCCCCAAGGTGGCAGTTGGGGTCTTACACCACGTGCATGTCTAGGAAATGCCATTGAAGCTGCCCTTGATTATTCAGGTTTGCCAAGCTTCCCAGGCTCCTGTTCCCCTGAATGTGGAGATGGGTAAGGAAGAGATAGGACAATGTGAGTCTGAATTAGCCCCAGACATAGTCTGAAAGTGGGATTTTTAGAAATCACTGGTATGTTTTGGTAACGTGGCTGAGGTCACCCCTCTGGTCTGTGATGGCACTGGGGTTAGAGCTGAGGTCTGCTCTCAACGCCATTATCCCTGTACTAAAGAGCAGAGAACAGGGTAGGGGCTGGCTGGAAAGGCCAGGTGGAAGAAGGGTAGAGGTAACTGCTGGAGCAGAAGCAAAGGGGCAATTTGCCCGCTGAGAAATGGCAAGTGAGGTGTCTAGAAAGGAAGGTTTAGCCCAAGGAGGCAGGGTCTCGTGTGCCATCTGAGGTAGGTCTTTGTGCTTAGTCATTGAAGCTGCATGGGGGGAGTAATGCAGCCTCCTTCGTGCTTTCGGAAGAGTCACTCTTGTATAGAGCACCTCCCTGGGCACGAGGCGTGGTCTTTCCACCCACATGCTGCAATCCTTTTCAGACTTCACAACAACCTATATTCCTCACTCTGAAGGCACAGAACCACCATGCAGAGAGTGAGTAGGTCCATTAAAGAGGTGGAGCTGGGTCCCCTGTTCAGGCTTTGCATCTCTCATCCCTAGTCCCCCCAAAGCTCCCACCTTAGCTGGTGGGAATAATAAATACAGGAGTGCTCTGGGATCTATAACAATATTTCCCAGATATGGTGAGTGGGCAAGAGGGGCTGATATCTGCCTCCTCCCACCCCCAGGCACCCTCAGACCCAGGAGCAGGATCCCTGATTAGGGTGTTCAGGGTCATGAGCCATAGAAGGCTTCATCTATGTTATTTTTCCCCATGCTCTTGCCTCTCATTTTGGTCCAAAAGTACCTGCTGTTCTTTAGGAGGGATTAAAGGGTTTGAGTGGCCCAGGGAGTAAGTACCCAGGGGAGGGAAAGCAGAGCCTGTTCTGAGTTTAGTATGAGGGAAACCTTGCTGCCCAGCCTGCCTGGCAGATGCTGTGACCCAGCAAAGGTGTACCTGTGGTGGGAGCTCTCAGTCAGCTGGAGTCTCAGGGAGCTGCACATGAAACCCCACATCATAGAACAATGAGTGGGATTGAAAGGTAGTACAGGCTGACTTGTTTCCCCCAAAATTCATATGCTGAAGTCCCAGTCACCCAGTACCTCAGGATGCAACTTTATTTGGAGACTAGAGGCCCTATGCACGAAATTTGTGCAAGGGTAGACCTTCCTTCCCCTGGCTGCTAGCACTGGCTTCCTTCCGGCTGTCGGAACCATGGGCTTCCCCCAGCTGCAGGCAGCCAGCCCTGCCCCCTGCCCACACCCACCTTTGCCTGGTGCTGCCCACATCTGCCACCATCCCCCTTCCTTCCTTCCTGATTGATCACCCTGCCAGCCGGTGTCCTGGGCCTCCCTCTGCCAGGTGATCCTAGGGCAATGGTGGGGCCCCTCCCCCACCCCTCCACCAATTGCATCGCACCTGCCTTGGCTGGCCTGGTGCCAATGTGTGTCATAGCGTGGTCATCCGGACTGTCGTTCTGCTGTTCAGGCCATTTTGCTGTTCAGCTGTTTGGTCGATTTGCATGTTATGCTTTTATTATTATAGACTAGAGGCCTGGTGCACAAAATTCGTGCATGGGGGCAGTGTCCCTCAGCCCAGCCTGCATCCTCTCCAATCTGGGACCCCTCAAGGGGTGTCCGACTGCCCGTTTAGGCCCCATCCCTCTCACAATCCAGGACTGCTGGCTCCCAACTGCTCGCCTGCCTGCCTTCCTGATTGCCCCTAACCGCTTCTGCCTGCCAGCCTGATCACCCCCTAACCACTCCCCTGCCAGCCTGATTGATGCCTAACTGCTCCTCCCCTGTAGGCCTGGTCACCCCCAACTGCTCTCCCCTGCAGGCCTGGGTCTCCCCCAACTGCCCTCCCCTGCAGGCCTGGTCAACCCTAGCTGCCCTCCCCTGCAGGCCTCATCCCCCCCAACTGCTCTCCCCTGCTGGCCTGGGTCCCTCCCAACTGCCTTTCCCTGCAGGCCTGGTCGCCCCCAACTTCCCTCCTCTGCCGGCTTGGTCACCCCTAACTGCCCTCCCCTGCAGGCTTGATCGCCCCCAACTGCCCTCCCTTGCAGGCCTGGTCCCTCCCAACTTCCCTCCCTTGCTGGCCATCTTCTGGTGGCCATCTTGTGTCCACTTGGGGGCAGGATCTTTGACCACATGGGGGCAGCCATCTTGTGTGTTGGAGTGATGGTCAATCTGCATATTACTCTTTTATTAGCTAGGATAAAGGCCTGGTGCACGGGTGGGGGCCAGCTGGTTTGCCCTGAAGGGTGTCCCGGATCAGGGTGGGGGTTCCCTTGGGGTGTGGGGTGGCCTGGGCGAGGGGCCTGTGGTGGTTTGCAGGCCAGCCACGCCCCCTGGTGACCCAAGTGGAGGCCCTGGTATCTGGGGTTTATTTATCTTCTATAATTGAAACTTTGTAGCCTGGAGCGGAGCCAAGCCTTCTGCTTGCTCTGTGGTGGCAGCCATTTCTGTTGGGATATATGTATCTTCTATAATTGAAACTTTGTAGCCTTAAGTGGAGGCCTGGACCGGCCAGGGCTGCAGAAGCTTGGCTTCCTCCATCGCCGCAGGCAACCCTAGCCTCCTGCTCTTTCCAGTTTCGTGGCTGCCGCCATTTCTGTTTGGATTTATGTATCTTGTATCATTGAAACTTTGTAGCCTTGAGTGGAGGCCTAGGCCGGCAAGGGCAGGCGGAAAGCTTGGCTTCCTCCATTGTCAGGGAAACCCAAGCCTCCCTCCTGCTCTCTGTGGCCGTAGCCATCTTGGTTGGGTTTATTTGCGTATTCGCTCCTGATTGGCTTGTGGGCGTGGCTTGTGGTTGTAGCGGAGTGATGGTTAATTTGCATATTACTCTTATTAGATAGGATAAGGCTTTGTAGGGTTTTGTGTGTGTGTGTGTGTATTGATTTCAGAAAGAAAGGGACAGGGAGAGATAGAATCATCAATGACAAGAGAGAATCATTGATCAGCTGCCTACTGCACGCCCCTACTGGGGATTGAGCCTGTGCTGTGATGGGAATCGAACCATGACCTCCTGGTTCATAGGTCAATGCTCAACCACTGAGATAGGGTTTTTAAAGAAGTGATTTGGTTAGGCCGTTGGGGAGGGGCCCTCATTCAATAGGACTGGTGTCCTTATAAGAAGAGAAAGACATACCAGCAGCACCCACATAGAGGGACACCCACGTGAAAAGGGCAGCCAATGAGAGGCCTCAGAGGAAACCAACCCTGCTGATGCTTTGAATCTTGAACTTCAGCCTCTAGAAGTGTAAGACATAAATTTTTGTTGTTTAAGCCACCCAGTCTATGGCACTTTATTATGGCAACCGAGCAGACTAGCATAGAAGGCAAGGTGATAGGATGGTGAAGGCCTGGGGCGGGGTGGTGGAAGCAGGCTAGAAGAGGTCAATGGGGGGATAAAGGGGGACATATGTAATACTTTCAACGATAAATATTTTTTTAAAAAAAGAAGGCAAGATGATAATAAAATTAGTTATGATTCTGAGTTATGGTATCTCAGAATCATGCTGCTACACCTACTACAACCATTCACTCCCTGCATCTGCGTTTCACCCCCTAAATAAAGAAGTTGTTTGAAGGATGAGGACATGCCCTATGCCTTCATACCTTGACATATTCAACTAAATAAATAATTTAGACAAGAAAAGTAGTGAGTTAACATATGTGGCTGATTAGAAGGAAGACTGGACCGTGGACAGTTATGCTGTGTGGTGCAGGTGCCCTGTGCCTTATGTATAATCTCACTCAATTCCAAGAACAGCCATTTGCCATGTACCTTATGAACCCCTGGGCTGCAGGCAGGGCAGGTAACTTGCCCCAAGTCACAGTCATAGTACTAGAGCTGGTATCAAACCCAGGCCCGGCCAAGTCTAGAATCATAATTATTTCCATTATCCTCTGTACTTAAGTCCCTAGGGCAGTGGTCGGCAAACCGCGGCTCGCGAGCCACATGCGGCTCTTTGGCCCCTTGAGTGTGGCTCTTCCACAAAATACCACGGCCTGGGCAAGTCTATTTTGAAGAAGTGGCGTTAGAAGAAGTTTCAGTTTAAAAAATGTGGCTCTCAAAAGAAATTTCAATCATTGTACTGTTGATATTTGGCTCTGTTGACTAATGAGTTTGCTGACCATGAGTCGCAACAGAGCCAAATTACTCATTAGTCAACAGAGCCAAATATCAACAGTACAACGATTGAAATTTCTTTTGAGAGCCAAATTTTTTAAACTTAAACTTCTAACACCACTTCTTCAAAATAGACTCGCCCAGGCCATGGTATTTTGTGGAAGAGCCACACTCAAGGGGCCAAAGAGCCGCATGTGGCTCGCGAGCCGCGGTTTGCCGACCACTGCCCTAGGGGATTAAAAAGAAGACAGGGGCCCTGTATCCTCCTCCCCCAATCTCACATTCAAGCCCACAATACAAGTTATACACAAATGAAAAAGTGATGAGCAGTCAGTCCCAGGTGATATACCTACTCACCATGACATGGAACTACTGGACTCTGCTCTCCCACCCACATGCTTGCCAGGTGGAACTGGGCTTCACAGAGAGGCCCACAGTAAAGATTTTGGCCCTGGGGGTTTTACTTGCAGACATGATCCCAACATTTGCAGTTTTCTTGGTTCACAACACCTAGCCCAGTTTTTCCCTAACTACAGATTAACTGTGTCTGTGGCCCTGATCCCCAGCTAAATATTCCTGGACCCTTGACTTTGGGCTCTGACCTCCCCATTTGTCCTGGTTGCAAACTGAGCACTCCTTTCCACACCCATTTTGACTGGTGCTTGCAAGTTCCTAGGTCACCAGTTCTTGGATCTGATTCCAGGTGGTGATAAGAAGCAGAAGTCATTCTGGGCAGGTAATGATCAAGTGTAAGAGGAAGAAACACCCCCAGGAAACAGAACCTTTTAGACATAAAGCGAAAAGACCTGCCATGTCAAACAATCTCAGTAATGGCTTTGGCATTTTGATCGGCTTCGCAATTCTCTTCTCCTTTCTGAAAATCCATGTACACCCTCATTCTGACTCGCTGACTTGCTTGTAAGAAGGCATCAATACACACATCATCAGTCAAAATGCACACAAAACAGAGAGCATAGAGGAATTTGAGTTACTCTGAGTGGAGTAAGCTCCAATGAGTGGAAGCAAAAAAAATACAAAAGACCAGTGTGGAAAAGAGGGGTGAGGGAGGAAGACCCCCAGTATCAGGTGAAAGACTCTCACTTCTCACACCCACCTCTTCTCCTTGGGTTCATCTATGAGTACAAAGGCAGCAAGTTGATTTAAGTTAATTTGGCAACTCTGATTGAGAAGGATTTGGAGACTTACAGGGGACCTTTTTGTTATGGATTAGTTATGTCTGCCAGAGCCATAGGCTGCAGACTGGTGGGGTGCAGCCCACTGATTTGGCATCCCAATAAAGCCACATTCATCGCCTGCTAGATTTCAAGTATTACTGCAACTTGAGTTCTTCTGCTCCCCACCCATACAAAGTTGCCCCCCACTGCCATAGATGCTGCAACCAACCCCATGTGTGGTATGCCCACTGTCCCCTGATGATCACCCCCAGGACTCTCCCTTCTGGCTGGGATAGTTCATCCAGTCTTCACTTCTACCTGTCCCTAGCTTCCTGCTTGAGAGGAATAAACAAGCAAATGTATAGATCATTTGGCATTATCAGCACATAGTAGGTACCATAAATTAATCTTATTACATCACAACAGTCAGTCTTCCTTAATAAATGATAATTGAGTGCCTACTAAGTGTCAGGAATTTCCTATAGCTTCTCCCATTTAATCCTCCTGACTGCCATAGAAGGTAGGTACTACTATCATAGTTCCCGTTTTACAGATAAGGAAACTGAGGCTCAAGATGTGAAATTTCCTTGTCAAAATTAAATAAGCTGTAGGTGATGAACCAGAGATTACATCCCAGTCATGTCTGGTTGAAAGCTCAGTCCCTTTTCAGTGTTTGCCATGTAGGCTCTCTCCCACAGTCAGAGCATTTCTTCCCTCTTAGCCCCCTATACACTGCCTAAAGATCTACAGTACCCACAGTGCTGGGTGTCAGTCTGCACTTGTCTACAGAGCATGGAGGCACCTTCTGGGTGTCCTTGTGCAGTTTCAATAGGACAAAGTCAAGAGCTTGTGCCTAGCATCCATTCCTACTCCCTGAAACTCTCCAAACACTCTGGCCACAAATCTGAGGCCTCAGGAGTAGGCTGGTAGATGCTGGCTCCCAGCTGCCTTTGCATTTCCAGCAGGGAAATTACACTTAATTACCTTTCAGTGCATTTATTTGAGCATTCATTCTGGCTGATGTCTTCCATGGAACTTTTTGAAGCAGGAAGAAAGACTTTAAGAGGTGTGATTACAAGAGCTTTATCACTGGGCTGAACTGGTTCTGTGGGGGCACTGCTCCCTTCAGAGGCAGCTGCCCTGGCCACCTGGTCGCCTGCTCACATGGATACCAGCTTGGCTGTCCTGCTGTGCTGCAGGTGAATTTCTGTGCACTCTCAGCTTCCTCCTCTGCTTCGCCCCTCCCCTGTTGATGAATGTGAGTGAGACAGTCTGGACGTGGACTTGGAAAGGGCAGAGGAGGGGAAGGAGAGTGGGAATGGACACGTCCTGCAGAAGGTGAGCCTTGGAGCAGTGGCTGGTGCACCTCAGGCACCTTCTGTGCCTTAGTCCCCCATCTCAGAGAATACAGTTACGTCTCTCCATTCCCACATGGTGGAGTCATACCTGGCCTTTTGCTGCCAACACACACACCCATAGACTCACCCCAATTTCCACGCCAATCCGGACCAATGCAAGAAATGCACCAGTGGCCCTGGCACCAACATCCAGTTGTGCCCCACAGTTCTGAACGCCAGGATAATATCCAAGGAAGAGGTGCTGTGGATTCACCACCTGGACCCCATCTGTGTGCTGACAGCGCCTCCTCTGGAGACCTGGTGGGTAAAACCCCTGTTGGGATAGCTCTGAAGCAGGTTCTGTGCTGTCCCCTGGAGGTCTCCTGCAAGCCAGGCTGTAGTTGCCTACAGAGATAGTGTGATTTATAACAGCCACCCCCTCCCCTACTGGTATTTCCTAGGATCACATGCCAAATAAATGATTTTTGCTTAAACACTTGCCTCCAGTCTGCTTCTGGGAAAACCAAACCAAGACATTTCACACACCATTCCCAGCCTCATCTGCTGCCCCCAGATTGGGTGAGCTCTCCAGAAGACACACTGGTTCAGCCCAGCAGGCTCAGCCTTCCTCTCTCCCCACACTTCCTTTACTAACTTTGTACTTCTCCCACTACCACCTTCAGGACTGGGGTCTGGCTGTCAACTGGAGTCTTGCCCATTGGGACCTTAAATATTTGCCATCTATGGTTTCCTCTACTCCGCTCCATCCGTCCCAGTGGCAGAAATCTCCAACATCTGCTAGGACCCTTGAAGATGCTTGCATCATGTGCCTGGTGCAGTCACAATTTCAGAGACAGGCCTTCATTCTTTCCTTCCCGTGAGTTGAAGGACCTGGCTCAGACAGGAAGAGAATCAGGGCCCTAGGCAGAGACAGGATAGCTCAATACAAAGACCCAAAGTGTAGAAGGCAGACAGATATGTGTTCAGATCTCTTGCTCTACCTTGTGCGAGTTCATCTTTGAGATTCAGCATCTTTATCCTTAAATGACAGGTGGTGGATATGGTTTGTGCTCCCTCTTCCAGAGTACAAAGTTAGATCATGGCTGTCCAGCCAGGGATGGCATTTCTCAGCCCTCTGCTCACTCAGTGACTAGTTCTCACCAGTGGAATATAAGTGGAAGGGATGTGTGTCACTTCTGGGCCAGTGCGGTTAAGGAGCAGATAGATGTATCTTCATCATCTCTTTCAATTTCCTCCTAGATGCGGAGAACTCCAGAGTCTAAGCCTAGGTCTCTGAATCACCATGTTGAGGACAGCTATGTGCCAACCAGAAACACCAGCGTTGGAGCATGTGAGCAAAAACTACTAAATTGTGGGGGTTTATTTGTAACTACAGGCCCGGTGCACAAACTTGTGCATGGGTGGGGTCCCTCAGGGTGGCCTGTGGGGATCGGGCCCCAGCTCGCACCTCTAGGCTCGCAGCCCCACAGCTCCGCCTGGCACCTCACCACGGCCTGGCACCGCCCCTTCACCTGCTACACCATCCTGCCTGTGGGCGATTGATTAGAGCCGAGGCCGGCTGCCTGGCTCCCTTAGTACCTGGGAGCCGGGCGGCAGCCCTGCTCCCGCCACTCTGCTGGTTGCCATCTGCGGGGTGATGGGCAGGGCGGTTGGGTCGCGGCTTGTACCTGCCTTGGCCTGGCACCGCCAGCTCACCTGCTCCACCATCTTGTCGTGGTCCGCTCTCATTGGGGCCTGGTAGCGCCTCCACTGCCGCCTGCTGCCAGAGCCCTGTTGTCCTTGCCCACCATGTTCTGCGCCGCCCCCTGGTGGTCAGCGCACATTATAGTGAGCAGTCGAACTCCTGGTCCAACTCTCAGTCGAACAATTTGCATATTAGGCTTTTATTATATAGGATAGCAACTGGCATGACCTTAACCAATACATAATGTTATGTCCATGTTGTCACGACCTAAGATATAATACTGATAGCTGGTGTGTTAGGAGCACTGATTGTGTGCCAGACACTATTCTTGATATGTGCTATTATTGAATCCTCAAAGCAGCCACATTATCCACATTTTTTTTAGCTGGGGAAACCCTTGCCCAGAGAGGTAAAATTATATGGCCAAGGTCACACAGCTAAGCAATGCTAGATCTGAGCTCTTAACCATCAGGCAAAATTGCCTCCCTCGCATGCACAGCATTGACACAGTGCCTGCCACAAATGCTTCCTAAATGGGCGTCATCTTGGTTAATCAGGCCAGGGCCACTGTTCTGGGGGCAGATGAAATAGACAAGGCTAGGCTTTTAGGGTCACGGGAGCCCTCAACCAGGGTCACATAAAATGCTGACCTTTCATTGCTCCCCAGACATGCCCCTGAGTGATTCCTCATTTGGCCCCCTTGCTGGTGGGTAGCATGAAAATAAACCTAGATTTCCTGGGGCAAAAACATCCCCTGGGAGCCCTTCCCTGGAACTAGCAGGCCCTCAAGGGACTGGACAAGCAACACCCCTGTTCCCCTCGGAGGGGCCTTCCCAAGGCCCCCTGGGATGGCTGCTTGTCCCTTGGCCTCAGTCCAGCTTCCAGCAGGACTATTTCTGGCCAGGCGGGTAATAGATTTCTGTCTCCTTTTTGAGGGCCTTTTGTGTGCCCTCCAACCCAGAGCCAAATGCTCACCCTCCAAAGGGGGAAAAAAAAAAAAAAAGAAGCTGTGTTTTCCAGTCCCTGCATGAGACTTGTGGAGCAGGAAGACCTGGGGGAGAGCTGGCCCAAGGTTTTATTTATGTTAATTGCCCACCCCTCTTCCTGGCCCCTCACTTCACAAAGCTCTCTTGTGGGACACCAGTGAAGCATCTAATGTGTAGTGTATATCGAGGCAAGGGTGCCTGCCCTGCATTTCCTGGCTCATGATTTATGAGGTGAGGCTGCGCTTGCCTCCCTCTCTGCTTCCCACCCTGCCTGGTCCAGGAGATACAGCTAGAATTCTCTCTGATGGGGTCCAGGATCGGACACCCTGCCACACCACTCTAGGAACCTACTGTGCCTCTGCCTGCCTGTCAGAGGCTCCACAAAGCCATGATTTCCACATTGTATACAGGGAACTGAGGCAAAAATTAGGTAGATGTGGGTGCTAATTAAGAGAGCGTGGACCGGCAGAAATTGTCTTCACTAGAGCCCAGTGTTTTCCACACTGATCTACTCACGGAAATCTCTGGGAGGTGTTTAAAAATAGTAATTTAGTCATGTTGGGACCTGTGGTCCCAGAGGGTCAACTTTAATAGGCATCAGAGACTTGCTCAGGGATTATGTTGAAACACTCCAAGGCCCCAGCCCCAACCTGAACCTGGACCCCATCTTGAATCTCCAGGGATGGTGCCTGGGTGTTTTGCTTTCAATGAGTCTGAGAAACTCCCAAATATGAAAGCTGAAAGGGACTGTAAAATCCATAGAGTCCAGATTTCCCATTTTCCAGATGAAAACATTGAGGCTTGGAGGAAAATGGGATCTTGACAAAGGTAACACATCAAGGGTGGTTGGGTCTTTCTCTGGGTGTCTGCAGGAGGTCAGAGGAAGAGCTTCACCAACTTAGGTGTGGATGGACTTGAGTAGTGAGACCTCTTGGAGGCCGATGCTGGCACCTGATTCTAGGCATTCTGTGCCCCCATCACGCGGTCTCAGAAAAGCCTCCTCCACTTTCTTGAGGTGTGACAGCCCTGCTCTCTAACTTAGTCAGGACTTGGCATCCACAGAGTTGGATTGAAGACTGTCAGGCCCCTGGCAGGAAGTCTGGGCTGTTCTAGAGGAGGAAGCCACAGCCATAACTTAGCCTATGTGACATGGTCCAAGTCTGCCTTTTCCCATCACCCACCCCAACAGCCTGTGGGTCCCTGGGACACCTGTCCCCAGGCGCGCAGGCAGACTGCTTTGACAATGGCTGCATGTGTGTTTGTGCGAATTAAACAGAAATAGGTGGGCAGAAAGGAAACAATTTATAATTCATGGAAGATGGTGCCTGATTTAGAATTTCCTTTCAAGTTTGAGAATTTTGGTCCAATGTGAACAGGCAGCAATGCCCTAACAGAGGAACATGGACTCAGAGCCAGATGTCTTACATCCCAGTTCTGGCACGTGGCTGTATGCCCCGTGAATGCTATCCAGCCCAGGAGTCCTTACCTGTAGTGTGGGTCGTCATCTGTCCTGCACAGCTTGTGGGGACTGTGACGTGAGATAGGTAGGTAAAAATTCCTGGAACAACCAGGTGCTGGGTAAATGATTGTTAAATAGGAGCCTAAAAAGGACACACAAACACTTCACAGAGTGAACCCTCTCACCTGTCCATGCGGAGATTCTGCACACCGAGCACATTCTTTCCTGAGAGGCATATGTTAACAGACTTCATTGTTCCTGCAGTGCTTCCGAAAAGAGTGAGAATGTAGTTGGGTAAATATTTTTCAGGAAAATTATATCTTTTGATACTTTTTCTGCCCTCAGACACATGTGAAAATGGATGGAATTAACACAGAAATATCTTCTTAAATGGTTTTCCCTTAATTTTTATTCAAGTATTGCAGAAAAATGCACAAATTGTGTTAGTTTCATGGTTTTACTCACTGACGGCATCCATGAAACCAGCACTCAGGTTGAGAAGCGTCTAGTGGCAGCATCGCAGAAGCCTCTGCTGTGCCCTTCCCAGCCGCTTCCTACCCTTAGCTTGCACAACCACTGTCCTGAGTCCTACCCGTCTGCCTTGGAACTTTATAGGAACAGGTTTGTATCTGTATCTGGCTTCTTTCCTTCATTGTTGCATTGGTGAAATCCATCGATCCTCTTCCAACATCTGAACATTTCAGGTGATCCACATCCTCGAAAACTCCTGTTTTGTCTGTCTTGCATTTTAGTGATTCTGGTGGGTGTGTAGAGGGATTTCACTGTGGCATCAATTTACCTTTCCCTGATCAGTAATAAGGTTGAGTCTCCTAACATATACTTATTGGCCATTTGGACATTCTCTTGGTAAAGTACATCTTCAAGTCTTTTACCCAGGCCTCTAGTCGGCTACCTGTCATCTTACTAATGTGTAGGTGCTTTTTTAAAATTCTGAATACTCTTTATTTTTTTAGGGCCTTTTAGAAGACTTACCCTCACTTAGATATTTCACCCTGAGTTCTGTGGTTGCTCCGGTGTTGATGGAAACCTGTTGAGTATAAGCATTCAATAGACTCACTCTTCCCCAGCTCTCAGTAACAGCTTAATGCTGCATATTCCCTGCAGAGGGCAGGGCAGCTCCTCTGCACCCAGAGAAGCTGGAGAAGTTTGTCTCTGGCCTTCTCCCTCCTCCACCTCCTTCTGTGCCTCTTCTTTACTTTTACTTTACTTTTGTTTACTTCTTTACTTTGGTTCCCTTATGTTGTAACTAGCTGCTGTCATTTTGAATTAAAGCTTTGCAGCTAGTTACAACATAAGGGAACTATTTCAGTATTTTAACAACAGGTTTATGTGCTCTAGAACATACCAGCTGGACACCAGCCACACTCATTGCTAAGTCCTGACCAGGTCTGTGGTGGCAGGCTTATTCCCATCTTAGCCTCACCTTTGCCTGGTTCCAGAAGAAACAGCTCCCAGAGACTCCTCTAGCTTACTTCCATCCCATATCACTATCCTTTAGATCCTCAAACCTGATGCTTATCACACATTCCTAGTCACAAGTCAGTAGCTTCATGGATTCCACTTTGCCATGCTCCATAATAGAGCATTTTGGGAGGCCAGAGAAATAAAGCTTTAATTATGGAATTACAGGCACAATGAGAGGTGGTTAAGGGAGATGTTTTCATAGGGGTCAATCCAGCTAGCTTAAGTGAACCAGTAAAAGGCTGTTGTTGGACATCCTTCCAGAGGGTGGATATACATTACTCTGTGCTGCCTGTCTCCAGAGCAGGAAACTAAAAGGGCTTGTGGAAGTTATTGCCTTGACATTTTGACTGAGCCATTTCCCTCCAGGTGGGTGACCCAGAGCCTATTTGTGTTGGGCAGAGACCAAAAATAACATCCATGTCCCCCAAAGCATTCTCTTCTGCACATTCAAGTTCTAAAAAGATATTTTAAAAAGGTTAGGCATCTCCTCTGGGAAAGGCATTTTGTTTTCTTGCTTGAGCAAAGAATGTGCTTAAAGCCCCCAATTGACCCTGCCAGCCTGGGCAGAAGGATGATTTCATCCATGAGGGTCAATATGAGGGTAAAACTTGAAACACTTTTAGACCAGTTATTTTTTTAATGAAATATATGCTCAAGAGCAAAAATTCAAGTAATACAGAAGATCTGAATACTCAGCCTAAATTTTCAGCACTTGGTGGAAGAACAAGCGTGTTATCAGCATCATTTCCATGAGTGCACCAGTCAGCAAAATATATGTTATGCTGTGGTAACAAGAAACCCCAAGATCTCTGTGGCTTACAGCCGCAAAGGTTTATTTCTTACTCAAGTTCCTTGTCCGCTAGGGATTGGCTATGGTCCTGTTTCATGTTTCTTCCACTCTAGGACCCCGGCTGGCAGAGCAGCCTGTTTCTGATATGTTGCTGTCTCATAGTCAAAGGGAAACAGAGAACTCAATGGCACCAGACAATGGCTCTTAAAGCTTCTTCCCACAAGAGACACTTGTTACTTCCTCTCACATTTCATTGGCCAGAACAAGTCACATGGCCACGCCAGAGGTCAATATAGAGAGAGAGCGCATATGTTGATCAATTTTACAACCTTTCATAATGGACAAAGGTCAGAATGACCTTCTGCTTCTCTAGACCATTTATTCCCTCTACCTGTGCACCCCTGTATCATTGTCCCCAGCATGTCCTAAAGTATGTTCTGCGCAATGCCATTTTCCCTGATGTCAGTAAGTGTTGGGAGATGAAAGAGTTCCATTGTTAAATAAGTTTGGGAAACATTGGGTTAAATGGGGATCTTTACTGTAGGGGCTCTCAGCACCTTTAATAGAAAGTGCATTGTTGATTTTAAAGGAAATAAATAAGTGGGCCCACTGCTTGGTGCTTCTAGGTCAAGATTCATAACTGTGGCTGCACACTAGAATTAACTAGGGGAGATTTTAAAGACATCCTGATGCCCAGGCCATACCCTAGACCAGTGGTTCTCAACCTTCCTAATGCCACGACCCTTTAATACAGTTCCTCAAGTTGTGGTGACCCCCAACCATAAAATTATTTTTGTTGCTACTTCATAACTAATTTTGCTACTGTTAATGAATCGTAAATATCTGTGTTTTCCGATGGTCTTAGGCTCTACAGCAGCGGTTCTCAACCTGTGGGTCGCCTAAGACCATCGGAAAACACAGATATTTATATTACGATTCATAACAGTAGCAAAATTACAGTTATGAAGTAGCAACGAAAATAATTTTATGGTTGGGGGTCACCACAACATGAGGAACTGTATTAAAGGGTCGCGGCATTAGGAAGGTTGAGAACCACTGCCCTAGACCAATGATCTGAGCATCTCTTGGATGTGGGTATTTCTTGAAGCTCCCCTGGCAATTCCAATGGCAGCCAAGTTTGGGAACCATTTCTAGAAGAAAGATAAATCTGAGGAATTGGCTTCCCATAGGCTCCATCCAGCAGCCAATACCCAGAGGGGCGAGGGTTGATTTATAGCACTTTCTTGCATGTATTGAAGAGACTAACTATAGCCAGAATGTTCAGCACAGAACCAGAGGAATGTAATGAACCCAAAGAACCAAGGTTCTGATGTTGGCAGAGACCTCCTACTTTATAAATGGTAGCATTGCCGACTTCATCTCTCTTTGTGGACTTAGCTATGCCAGAGGCCTGAGCCCCTACCCCTGGGGCTTACACTGGAACATCACCAAATTTGTCTGTGATCTCCACACCAAACAGGAACATTTCTATGGTCTGCCTTTTCCCTTAAGTAAACATTAGACTCTTTAACAAGGTCACTAGTGTCTTAATATCAATCTCCATCTATCCTGTCAGGACCCTTGCAACACTGTGCATGTTTTCAGACTTACCAGACCATAAACCTTGTCATAAAGGGCATCTAGGCACTGGTGTTCCCTGGACCCCTTTGCCCCATAAAATAAGCTTTAACTAAGGTGTGTAAGATGAACTTACAGACCCACTTAAAGGAGACACTCTTCTACCTCCTGAATCATTCCCCTTCCTCCTCTGAAGGAATGATGAAATGTGCACCCCCTAGGGGCTAAATGTGGGTAATTGCATACCTCTCTGGTTGGAAGGAGCTTTACACTGAGCCCTTCCTGTTGAAGAGTTTTAAGTATTAATGACACCTTCGCTCCCAACTGGGGTGTTCTCCCCAATGCATGCAGAAACTCTGAAAAACAGAGAATGACCCTCCGAAGCATTTTGTGCTCAGATTCCTCTCATCAGTGTTCTTTAGAAATGAGTCTGGAAGGAGTGAGACAGGAGCTAGTGTAGAAACTGCCAGAGCCATAGTCTGTATTTGTCCCGAGTGGGGTGATTGAGTATGTAACCACTGCATCCCTAGGTAACTCACGAAGCCAGGACACCACGGTCAGAGTCACACTCTTGCATCTTGGACATCCCCCTATTGGTCGTTGCATGCATGGTATGGTAAGGAATCCACTCCATCTCTCTCCCCAGCCACCCTGAGGTTCCCCAAGTCAGAGCTGATGTTTACTCACCTCTGCATCCACATGATCCAACACAGTTCCTGGCACATAGTAGACACTCAATAAATGTTGTACAACAGCATGCAAAAATATCTTTCATCTTAAAGGACCCCTAATGGTCTCAAGGCTGAAGTTGCCCATGTCTGTTTTACAGGGTTAAATTCAGATAAATCCCAGGGGAGTGAGAAGAGCATTTAGATTCCTTTGACATCCATACTGGGGAATATCAGCACAGGCTTAGAGATTAACAGCTTTACTGTGGCTGTGAAGGAAATGGAAAATTAAGGCCTGTGTTTTGGGTGATGGAATAGAATTGGTTCTCTTTATGACTCCCAGAGAGAAACATTTCCATCATCTCAATTTATATAAAGCAATCTTAAGGCCAAGAAGAGATAAGTGGAGTAATTTCAGAAACCCTCAATTTAGGCACTTTATTAAATCCCACAAGTCTGAAATTGCTGCACATGAACTTTTCTGCAAGCATTGCATCTCCCAGGGCCAGCTTATCCTCAGATAACTAATTGAGCGGGTTAAGGGTGCTGTAGACTGGGACCTGGGACAGGAACAGGAAGGGAGGGGTGGGAGCTGAGTGTGGTAGTGACTTTGAATGGCAGGCCAAGAGTCTGGGCTTTATCTCCTAGGCTGAGATTTTAGTGTATTTGAAGATTATGTGGGATGGTATTGAAAACACATCTGCCTGCACTTTTCTCCTACTCTTCATGAAATTCTTCTTCAGTAGGGAGCTACTCAGACAAGCAAATCTGAGCAGGTAAGTGACATCATAGTGTAAGAAGCCCAGCCACCTGGGTTTCCACGCACAGCAGCAGACTGTCATCTGTGTCCTGCTCCATCCTCTCTCCTTGACCCCTTTACTGCACACCTGCCTGACTTCTACCTGCCAGCCCTGCATTCCTTTCTTGAGGGCTCTCTCTGGTCCCAGAGCCACTCTTCCCTCACCGACAGCAGGCCAGAAATGCCAGGGGGAATTAACACTTCCTGGAGCAGCCTGGGAATGCTGATGGGAAGGATGTATAAACTCCCAGCTCCCTCATCCATAGAGCAAGGGAGCTTAGAGATGCATGTTCTATGCTGTCGCCCAGAGGTCCCTAGCAGGGTGGAGCTCCAGCTGCCCACAGGGGCCACTGTTGATGACACACCCTCTGTCAGTTTCCTTCCCTTCCCTGTCTCACTTCCTACTCTGCCCCCACCCCCAGCTGTTTCCAGAGATCACCTCCCAACCACCTGCCCTCAGACCCTTGTCTCAGGCTTTCTGGGAGAATCTAAACCACGGCTGTCAGTGAGAGCTGTGTGACCTTGGACAAGTAGCTTAAATCCTGGGAGTCCCAGTTTCCTCGTCGGTGAAATGGGGATAATGTTACCTAAGCCATAGGGCAGGTGTCACAAACAGGAGGCCTAGGGGACTAGATGTGACCTGCAAGTAGGTTTTATCTGGTATCCAAGGGGTTTTAAAATAATTTACTATGGAGTCCATGGATTGCATTCCAAAGAAAGCATATAATCTATAATAATAAAAGCATAATATGCTAATTAGACTGGACAGTCAAAGGGCCTTCCGGATGTCATTCTGGACGAAGCCACGGTGGTGGGCCGAGGCAGAGGCAGTTAGGGGTGATGAGACAGATAGGCAAGTGGTTAGGGGCGATGAGGTAGGCATGCAGAGTGGTTAGGGGTGATCAGGTAGGCAGGCAGGTAAGCAGTTAGGAGCCAGTGGTCCCAGATTGTGAGAGGGATGTCCCCTGTGGGGTCCTGGATTGCCAGAGGTTGCAGGCCAGGCTGAGGGACACCCCACTGCCTGTGCACAAATTTTGTACACCAGGCCTCTAGTGTTTCTATAAAGCATAGAGAATCATGTAATAAACATCTGTGTACCCACCTCCCAGCTTGTGAAATAGACCAACCCCAAGACTGCTCAGCCTGTCTCCCCTACCCCCAAGGGTCAATACTATGCTGAATTTTGTGTTTTTCATCTCCATACTTTATCCACAGTTTTACTTTAGATGTAAATGATTAGTATTTCATTTTGCATTTTTATAAATTGAGAAGTTTCCAATCAAAATCCAGATTTCCAACTACCTTTCAAAACAATCAGAAGAGCCCTGGCTGGTGTGGCTCAGTGTTTGAGTGCTGTCCATGCACCAAGAGGTCGCCAGTTCAATTCCCGGTCAGGGCACATGCCTGAGTTGCAGGCTCAATCCCCAGTAGGGGGTGTGCAGGAGACAGCTGATCAATGATTCTCTCTCATCATTGATGTTTCTATCTCTCTCTCTCCCCCTTCTTCTCTGAAATCATTAAAAATATATTTTAAAAAACACACAGCAATCAGAAGATCTGGACTCACACTTTCACATGTGGTTGGGGACCTAGTAGGTGGGGCCAGGATCCCCATGTGCCCACAGTGCCCACCACCCACTGTGTCCTGCCCTGGGCTGCATCATTCTTCGTGTTACCTGCTTGTTGTTCCCTGCAGACATCCGAGCTGGTAGATTCTCATCGAAAGAACCTTTCCAGTGAGATATCCCATGGGAGCCCTTTGCAGAGAGCCTGACACAGAATTAGTGATAAATGAAGTGACTCCCTATCACTGTCAATATCAGTGACATCCAAGGAGGCAGCAGCCTCAGCACCCTTGTCTTGAGGATGATGAGGTGACATGATGAGGCCAAGGCCACCCATGTGGACAGAGGTAGGATAAAGATTCCACCAAGCACCATGCTTGGGACAGAGCATCTGCAAGGCTACTGGGCTTCAACTCTTGGGGGCAAGTAGTCCACGGTGACCTCCCTCAGGCCTCATGTGAGCATCAGCTGAGTTCTTCCAAGACTGTCCCTAACCTAGATCCACCTGCCGCTTACATAGCCCCCACTAAGAAACCAAAGGCTGGGGCAGGTGGAGAGAACTTTGGCCAAACAGTTCCTATCTTGGCTTCCCAGATGAGAGAGAAAGGGATGCACCAGAACTCTGCCTCCCAGAGCAGATCTGCCATCTCGCTGGGCACCGAGGTGGACATTGGGGCCTGTGAATCGTCGCCAGCGGATGGAGCTTTGTTTGCCTCACTGAGTCCTGACCAGGGGCCGGCCGGAGAGAGGGCTCTTTCCTGAAGGGCTGGACTTTCCCACAGGAACAAAGTGGGGCTTGTTAGTCGGGCATGAATCTTGGCGTGGGGCGGCCCGGGCCAGGCTCCGCGCTGCCAGGCGGCAGCTCAGCGATATCAGGCAAATTCCGCCTTCCGCACAGCTGGGGCTGACAGCAGGAAGCCCCAGGGAGGCTCCAAACAAAGGCAGAAAAATGGGCCACGTTTATTCATTCACTGACCAGCCCAGGCCTGGCTGGCCCATGGGCCCTGTCTCCATGGTGATGGGCAGCCTTTGGAGCTCTTGGTTGGCTCCTCCGTGACCAGTGCCTCTTCATTCCCGTACCCCCGACACATAGGCACCCAGCACCCTGTGGCTGCCTCGGCACAGCTTTGCTCCATGTTGTTTTGGGGGACATGGGCTAAGCTGATGAAGAATCAAGGGCTTGCAAGAAGTCAGGAGTGAGCCTATGTTGAGTTCTGAAGGCCAGACACATGGCTAGTCTTTGGTAAGTGGGGTGAAGGTGATGGATGCAAGTCCATACACTAGCTAAGCACCTACTGTGTGCTGAACCAGGGGAGCATGCATCAAGCCAATTCAGCTTGTCCTCTCCAGTCTCATTCTAATACAGCATGCAAAAGTAGAGGTCTGTTTGAGCCCAGTGAGTGAGATACTGCTTCAGCCTGGGAAGGAGTATCAGATAGGGAACTTCCCAGAAGAACCGACATTGACATTGGGTCTTGAGGGGTGCACAGGAGTTTGCCAAGTGGGGAGGAAGAGGGCATTCCAGGTGAAAGTAACAGTGTGAACAAAGGCCCTGAGGCCTAAAAGTACATGGTGTGATTAAGAGTAATTGTAAGTTTCTATTCAATTACTAAAGTGAACTGGATGTAGCTGGAATGAGACAGAATGGGAGTGGGATGACCATGTGATATGACACAGAGAAGCAGGGCCATCACTCCCTAGTCACGCCCAGAATAGGCCCTTGGGACTTGCTTTGAGTTGTGAATTTTGGGACGGACACAAATTAATGTATATCCAGTACTTTGCAGTGGACAGAGCTCTTTCAGATACACATGCTCTTATTTAGTACTATAACCACCTTACAGGAGGGAACCTACAGGTCTCTGAGCCAGGAAGTGGCCTAGCTGGACTGGGAGGCAGGGGCCCGAGTCTGACATTCATGCTCTACCCACTCTTCTTCATCTCCCTCTACAGCAGCAGGGATGGGGAACCTTTTTGCTGCCAAGGGCCATTTGGATATTTATAACATCATTCATTTAATCTAAATTTATGTTGCTATAAAAAAAAGCTCCTAGATTTATTGAATTTCAAGTCCCACCTGCGATTGCTTTGGAGGGCCAGACTCAATGATTTCGAGGGCCTTATATGGCCTGCGGGCCAGACATTCCCTATAGAAAGGTTGTGAAGGCACCCACCCCTCCCCCCCCCCGCCAGGATAGGTATTTATAGCCCAGTAATGTAAGTGCCACCTTACTCTCAGGAGCCCTGAGATCCTGAGAAAGGGCTGGGACCCGACAGATGATAAATGATCATGAGCACCACCTGGTCAGTACTCTGAAGTTTTAGAACAGTTGCAAAGAAAGGAACCACAAATCTCCTTTTGGCACCATTCCTAGCTGGTACCAGAAGGAGCTAGAAACTCCTGGGCAGGGATAAGTCTAAATCCTAGAACAACTTGCAATCTGGAATATTGGGGACATGCCAGGGCCTGGTGACAGGGACGAGAGAGGCCATCAGTGATTGATGACTAGAGAATACTTCCTGTCTTTGACAGGCCTGCTCTGTGTCTTTGGTACAGGGTCTCCTGGTTTGAGCCAGAGGGCTGGGTATTCAGGGGTTAACTTGGGACCCAAAGGCTGTCAGGAGAGGGAGTGCCCTGGGACATGGCCAGGTTATCCTGTCATGGAGTCATTCAGTTTTCACAAGAAACCCGAGGTAGAATGGTGGTCTCCATTTTACAGGTGAAGCCACTGAGTCTCAGAGAGGCAGTGGCTCACTGCATCCCACAGCTGTGGAGCAACAGAACTGTGCTCTTCCCACGCTCGAGGGCAGCGCTCTTGCTGAAAGGTTTGCTCACCGTGACTGAGTTTCCTCGTGCTCTCGGCCCCTCCTGACTGGATCTCTGGTTCCCTGACCTTCACTCAGAGGACAGGTCTCTCCACCTCTGTGGCTCCTGGCGATTATGCCATTGGCTGCCTCTGTGAGGTGCCCTCAATGTGTCCAACCTTTTCCAAGTGAACCATGCCTCCAGCTCCTTCTGCTCTTCAGACTTGGTTGGATGTTATTGATCCTGAAATCTGCTCTGAGCCTGCTTCACCTGGTAATACTACCTGGAAAAAAAGGAGAAGGAGAAGAAAAAGAAAGGAAGGAGGGAGGAAGGAAGGAAGAAAAAAAAAAGGATATGAGAGATGAGCATCAAAAGCCTCCTGCATACTGGCCTCTTAGAGTGGTTTTGGCTTTGGACTAAAGAAGAAATGAAAATAATATCTTACCATTATTTAGGATGAAAATGGCAAATACATAGGCTAGGAGGGGGTGCCCTCCCATCTTGGCAGACATAGCTAAGTGATCATAGCCCACTTTCTGGCTCGGCTTGGCTTCAGCTTCAGAATCCTCAACACAGTTACCCCTGGTCATTCCCTCTTCGCTCTCCGGAGAGCTTGCTCACAGTCTGGCAGATGTAACTATCTTCCCTTCACAGACAAGGAGACTGCGGGCTGGAGTGACTTCCTCTGCAGCACTCAGCAATTTCATAACAGAACCAGGTTGAGAACTGAGGGATCTCCACTCTTAGTCTATTCAGGTCCTGTTTAGAAGTCCCAGTGCAATCAAGGTGTGGCATTTGAGTAGATTTCTCTTTAATTCTTTCCCACCCCTCGAAAACCCACCCAGTCCCAGCTTCCACTACTTTGGCCAGGAAACGCATCCCCTGATGTGGAGATAGGAAGCATCACTAAATCTGGTCATCCTCTGAAGCGCCCAGCCTCAGGACTTCCTGGGGCATGCATGAACGCTGCTGCCACAAATTTGCTCTGACAGCGCTGACAAGGGGAGGCAAGAGATGTTTGTATAGCTCTACTGGGCCAGAGGGAGCTGCTGGGGGAAGCTCCCAGGCTGGTGGGCCGGGGCAACTTGAGAGCCATAAGGGCAACCTAGGGGGTGAGTTCACAGCCCCCCAGCTGACGGCTGATTCTGGGTGTGGGCATAGATGACCCAGCTCCCTGACCTTGCATGTTAGTTTGGCTGCTGAACTGAATGAAGCCTCATTCTTCGAGCCAAGCCTCTGCTGTATATTTTACTCTCTTGTTTTTCTTTGACCTTCCTCTGCATCTCCACACTCAGTGGGTGCCAACTGTCTACCACCTACCTGCCTGGATTCCTGCTCAAGGCTTGCTCCCAGGTGGCTGTGTTTTTCTATTCATCTGCTAGGACACCCACTGCTCACCTTCTCCTTGCTGTCTGCCTTGCAACTAAGTGAAAATGTCTCACCAGTCCTCATTCCACCTGCCAGACTTACCTTCTTCCCCATCACCTGCAGATAGGTACTTCCCAGACACACCTGACCTGCTCTGGCTCATTGGCATGGTGAGGCCCTCAACCCTTTCTCTCCTGGGTACCATTAGCCTTCCAGACAAATTCACCTAAATCTTTCTTGACCTAACTCTGTCCCAGAAATTGTCACCTTTGCTGTAACAAATACCTATATTAGCTGCCAGGTAAAGTGCAAGTACTTGTGCATTTATGTGTCTCAGGCAGTGGAGAGTGTCCTTTTTCACTCTGTCTCCACTGAGCAAGTCTACTTGTAATTTTTTAAATCCTCACCCAAGGATATATTTATTGATTTTTTAGAGAGAGAGGAAGGGGGGGGGGAGAGAGAGAGAGAGAGAAGCATTGATGTGAGAAAGAAACATTGATCAGTGCCTCCCATACGTACCTGGACCAGGAATCGAACCCACAACCATTTTGGTGTATGGGATGATGCTCCAACCGAGCCACCTGGCCGGGGCTGCTTGTAATCTCATAGACTTGGCTCACCTTCTCCTTCCTCCACCTCAGCAATCAGACTAATGACACAAGTCATTATTTCCTGAGCACCTGCTCTGTGCCAGGCACTGTGCTAGGGGTTTTGCCTACATGGCTTCTTTATGATATTCTTGCAAGGGAGCCAGCATGCTCCCTAATTTTGAAGATGAGGAAACAGCTTCAAGGATGGAGATCACTTTGCCCCCAGATCACCAAGCCTGTAAGTGGCAGAACTGTGTCTAGAAGTCAGGACCGTCTCCAGAGACCATGCCTACCTTGGCACACTGCTTTTCCAGCCGAGGAGGGAGCTTAAGGACATCTACCATCCAGAACACTTGGAATTTTTGTTGGAACACAGAAGGGAATCATGCGTGTCCTATCACCAAAGAACTGATACTTTATCTGGGGAAACAAAACAACTCATTGCCAGCCAATATTCATTGATATTTCATAGCAAGGAAAATGGCAAAAGAGGTTTCATTTCACCTGCCAATGCCATTCATTTGGTGATGTCTGCTTGAGTGCTGTGTGGGATAGGCATCTAAGGCAGCCGTAGACCCAGTGGGGGAAAAGCTCAGCAATCAATTATTAATGTCTGTTTGGAGCACAGGAGTGGGCAGTAGAGGTACATGTGCCACAAAGTTCATTACTCTGTGTCTACACCAGCCGTGGGCAAACTACGGCCCGTGGGCCGGATCCTGCCCATTTGGCTGTTCTATCCGGCCCGCGCAGCCAAAAGAGCAGAGGGTTCTCTTGCTCTCCCCTCCGCTCCTTTACTTTGAATTTATATTAGTTCACACAAACACTCCATCCATGCTTTTGTTCCGGCCCTCCGGTCCAGTTTAAGAACCCATTGTGGCCCTCGAGTCAAAAAGTTTGCCCACCCCTGGCAGTAGAAAATACGGGAATTTCTATTAAGTTCCTAATTGTGTAAAGCGATATTAGAAGGAAGAAAGAAACTAGAGTGATTAGAAAAGACTGCCTGAAGGAGGTAAGATATGAGCTGTTTAGGGTCACTGTGCCCCCTCTCCGGGATCTGAGGTATCATCTGGGCCAGATTGAATATATTCAGATGTGACAAAAGTTTGATTCTTCCTATGCCTTTGTTTCCCTTCTTTAAAATAGTTATTGCTGTAAAAAATAAGATTTGGAATGTCCTTTCTGTCCCCAGTGTTCCTAACCAATCCTGTCATAAGGGTAGAAGGCTTTTTTCTCACCTCCTGACTTTCTGTGCGTGAGTCCTTCCTTCTGGGAACCGCAGTAGGAGCCCCTTGCCCTGGAATCACTGTGACCAGAGCTGGGCATTGTGTGGGTGTGTGCTGCCCTCGTGTGGCTAAGATGAACATTGCACTAATGTTGGAAGGGCTTCTGCCCCTTAAGCAGGACTCGGGGAGACTCAGGTGCTGAAAAACCAATGCAGGGTCCGGAGGGGCTGTGTCTCTAGGCCTGAGGTCACTTGTTGGCATGCTCCATCAGCTAATGGTTCTCCTAATGTGGGGTCTCCCATTACCTCATTGTTATCCCAAAATTTGGGAGAAGTGACTGCCATGTACTGGGCACACATCTGCTAACACCCTTACCTAGTCTGTCTGATTTGATCATCACTTGGACCCTGCCAGGTAGTTGGCATGATGGCTCAGAGAGATCAAAGCTACACAGCAAATTGAGGATGGGAAACTCCCTTGAGGAATTCCAGAGTATGGCAGGGAGGACACCCTCCTTCCTCTGGTGGGGTTTAGACTCTAGCTCTGGAAGCCTGGCAAGAAGTCAAGGAAGTTTGGAAAGGCCCCAGCACTCACATACACACTTTAATCTCTTCAGCTCTTCACCCAACCCCTTCCACACCCTGCCAGCCCCGACTTTGTGACCCAGGGGAAAGTTACTTAACCTCTCTGAGTCCTGACTCAGTGTTGCAAATAGGGTTAATAATGCCCTTTTTAGGGTTGTCATACACAGAATCGACTGAATATAAGTTAAGCACAGTATCAGGAAGACAGCGCATGCTCATAAATTACTCCCCCAAGACTGCAGCATCCACAAAGGTAGGGGTTATATCTGCTGTGTTCACTCCTATAACCCCAGCCATTTGGATGGGTCAGTTCCCAAAGAAGAGCAAGCTCAGCTTTAATAGTGGGGTCTTTGCAATCGGATGCCTGAGTTCCAGTCCTGGTGCTGACTCTTTGGTCTGGGTGGCCATGACAGGACTCAGTTACAGATGAGGTTAACCATTTGCTCTATGGGATAGTGTAAATGAATGGGCGAATGTGAATAAAGAGCCTGATATGTAGCTAATGTCCAAATAAATGCTAGCGAGTAGTCTAAGATGGGGATTCAATATTAGCTGTTGATGCTGTAAGGAGGAGGATTAATAGTCAATGGGTTGTTCGAATTTCCCCTCAAGGCTGCACCAGCTGCAGCTCTAACCTGACCTCCTCTGAATTCATGTGTTTGGTAGAAGAAGGGCAGTGATGGAGTGCCCTCCTGGTCTCCTAGAAACTACCACCAGCACAAGGTCACCAGCCCTCAGTAGTGATGGGTTCCCAGTGGAGGGGAGCGGGCTGTAGACTTGAACTCTCTCCACCCTGTGCTGCTCTGCCTGACCTGGGATGGGGGCTCAGGGCTGGCACACAATGAAGGGCTCTTTCCTCTTCTTAAACAGATCAAACTGGTCTTACAGATTAGTGCTGCAGTTGGAGCTGGACTTAAAGGTAGGAAGAGAAAGTGGCACAAGTGTGGTGAGCTCTAAGATAGAAGCCTTAGACGGCAACATGCATACGACCTACCTGAGGATCTTGCTGGGATGTAGATTCTGACCTAGTAGGGCTGGGGGTTGGGGAGGAGGAGTAACTGAGGTTCTGCATTTGTAACAAGTTCCTAGGTCACACCAATGCTGTTGGTCCAAGGCCATATTTTGGTTCTAGTATCTCGTGTGTATGCTTTAGTGGCTCCTGATCTGAAAAGCACGTCCGATATGGCTGTGCCAGGTCAAGTCAGGTGACCGCTGGAGCTCTCACTGGCCTCTGGGGGTCCTTGCTATAAGGCAACCTTGGCTGTGATGCATAGCCTTACTTTAATGCTGTTACTGTCTTCTGTTTTCCAGCTTTATGATTGACAGGTGAAAATTGTGTATATTTAAGGTGTAAACGTCATGTTTTGATATACAAAACATTGTGTGAAATTATTGTGAAATGTGAAGTGATTACCACAATCAAGCTAATTAACACATCCATCATCTCACATAGTTATTATATGAAAGTGTGTGTATGTGTGATGAGAACACTTGAGATCTTTTCTCTTAGCAAATTTCAAGTATACATCACATTATTATTAACTACCATACTGTGCATTAGGTCATGCTGTTACTACATCTTTTTTCCTGCAATAGACCTTAGATGGGTAAGCATTGCCATTTAGGATCCTGTCAGTTTTTGTCTTTTTTTTCCCCAGTGGAATCCAGTCTAGTTGCCACCATTAGTGCAACAGGCCTGTACATACTGCCCCTTGTGGGTGGGGCACTGTGCTCAGCTCTGTGGAGAGGTAGTTAAAGCTCCACTCTGTTCTCTCAGGAGAGCTGTGATTCTCAGCCTTGGCAATACATTGGTATCCCTGGGGAGCTTTAAAAGTACTGGGCCTGGGCCCCATCCCTAGAGATTCATATGTAATGATGGTCAGGGGGTGACCTTGGCATTGGGTTTTTAAAAAGCTCTGCAAGTGATTCTAATATGCAGCCTGTACAGCATGAATCACTCACATAGATCATGCAGCAATAATATTAGAAGGGGAAAGTGCTGAGTGTGGGTTGAGAAGGGAACTAGGCCACCATCCATGTCAGGGTCATAGGAGAAAGGGCCCTTTACAAAGTCTTGTCCCGGGGTACAGTTGGTGTTAAATTTCCCACCTGTGATGGTTAATTTTATGTGTCAACTTGACTGTATCAAGGGGTGCCCAGGTGAAACCATTTTAGGGGGGGTGCATCTGTGAGGGTGTTTCTGGAGGAGATCAGCATTTGAATCAGCGGGCTCAGTAAATTAGACTGCCTTCCCCAGTGTGAGTGGGCAACATCCCATCTGTTGAGGGCCCGAAGAGAACAGAAAGTGCAGGAAGGAGGAATTTGCACTCCCCCCCCTTTTTTTCTTCCTCACAGCTTCAGCTGGGACATCTCATTTCATCTAATTTTCTCCTGCCTTGAAATGGGATTTATATCATCAGCTCCCCTGGTTTTCAGGCCTTTGGACTCGGACTGAATTATATCACTAGCTTCCCTGGTTCTCCAGCTTTCAGATGGCAGATCATGAGACTTCTCAACCTCCATGTAGCAGGGCCAATTTCTCATAATCTCATATTCTCCCACCCTTCTTTCACACATTCTACCTACCTACCTACCTACCTACCTACCTACCTACCTATCTATGCTGGTTCTGTTTCTCCCTAGAATCCTGACCAATACACCACTCAAAGTAGGGACCAGTGTGGAAGTCCTGCATTTTGAGATACTAGTGGCATTCTGAGTGAGGGCACAGGGAGAGAAGACAACACTGAAACCCAAAGAAAGGCTGTCATCTGCAAGGACTTCTGACCCCATCACACTTGGGTGAGGGGACACTTGGGGACATATGTCTCATGACACACACCAGGAGTAAAACCCAATGCAGACACACAAGAGTGTCACTCAGAAGTGACTATAGCTGGTTTCTCTTCCAGGGTCTAAAGCAGCTCAGCTTCTCTGTCCCTGTGCAGGCCTCTGGGTTACAGGTGTTGTGTGTTTGTTATGACCTAGAGTGAGGCCTTTCCTCTCTCCAAGCTGTGCTGTGATTCTTGCTTCAGAGAGTTGGCATCAGGATCCCACTACCTTGTATGTCATCAGGCCTCACAACTCTGCCTACATTCACAGACAATAAACCAGTCAGAGAAAGACAAATATCCCATGATCTCACTTATAGGTGGAATCTAGTGAACAAAATAAACTGGCACCAATCTTTCAATATGCAGAAGGGGACTGGGAGGAGAGCTCTCTGCCTGGCCTGGCGGTGTCTGCTGGGCACACTGAGCTCCTCTCAGCCTCACGCAGGCTAAGCGCTCTCCAGGGTCCTGACCTGGGCCTGAGTTTGGTTCTCTGTCCTGGATGCTGGCTCCTCAGCCACAGGTTCCCGATAGTAGAATCCAGGGCTCAAGGGCAATTTTACCACATCACCCTGGAACAATTTAGAAATTTATTTTTAATCAGTTTTAAAACCAATTTTTAAAGTTAGTTTTACCTTTCCTTGCCAATATTTTAAAATGTTTTCAATACAGATCTGGAACGTTTTTGGTTTTTATTCTTGGTTTGCCTTCGTCCATCAAGTCACAACTTTCCCACTCTTATTTCTCTCTTCTCCCTCTCTCCTTTCTTTTTTCTTTTTATTCTCTCTCTGTTTCTCTCCCTTTTATCTCTCTCCTCAGACTGAGTGTCTGCTTCTTCCAGGGGTCAAGGAAGTACATTCTAATCATCCTTAAAAATGATTGCCATTGACTTCACTTAATTTAGAGCTCGAGTTTGAATTTAAATAATTCTGAAGTTCTCTAGACTAGGAAACCCTTAATTCTCCACAAGCTCTCGTGTTGCTAGAACATTTTCTTGCCATTTGGGGATGACTTGACTCCACTTCTTACACCAGCCTCAAATCACAGTGGAGAAACTTGGTTGCTGAATCCATTCATTCAACAAATATGTACTGAACCCGTGCTATGTGCCTGGCATTGCTCTAGATGCAGGAAATGCAACCTTGAAAAAGACAGATACATACCCCTGCCCTCAGGGAGCTGGCACGCTCACAGGGGAGATGATATGATGAAGCTGGTAGAATGAAGCCTTCCCATTGCTGTATGAGGCTGAGAAATCATACAGAAAAAAACCCAACAGAACCAGTAACAAGATACCCCAAACATCCAAAGTGAACTCAACAGCTGCTGGTCTTGGGTGCAGTTTCAGATTGCCATCCTGGTGGGTGGGAGAGACACCAAGGCTGTGGGCCTCCTCATTAGAGGAAAGGGGGTGAACTGACAGGTCCACAGGAGAAAACACAAGGAAATCCTTTACTTGTTCCAGGGGTCAGAGAATTGGGGAAAAGAAGGAGCTAAGATTTGGGTACAGAGGGAGAAGATTTGAGGCCACAGGGGCTTTCAAGGGGTGAACTCTGAGCCAAATCACAGCTTTGTCTGAAGGTAGACCTGCTCTCCTCTTGAAATGCACATATTTCTAAAGCCCTAGACTGCCCAATATGTCGAAAAAGTTTCCAGATATTCCTACTGCTGGCATTCATGGCCAATTCCAGAGCACACTCCATCACTGTGTGTGCTGTGAAACACAGCACAAGTTGTGAAATGCTACAAGCTTTGGGAGGAGAAAGGGGACATTGCCAATGGGGATTAGATCCATATACTTTAATCCAGGAAAACCAATTTTGGAAATTTATCCTGTGAAAACATTTAAAAATAGAGAAAGTGCTTTTCAGGGGCAAAACACATTCGAGGCCATGGAAATTAGAACTGGGAAAGTCCAGAAACAATATAAATGTCCTCTTGTGGGGATAAGCGAGCTGTGGCGTATTAATTGGTGGGTGTTCAATTTATTACTAAATCATAAACATAAGGCCCCAACAGATTATAAATGTCAGAAATCCTCCAGGTCCCCTGCTCTCAGAAATGAGAAAACTGAGTTCTGGCGAGCAGGAGTGATTTCTGAGATCGTGTGTAAGGCTAGACCCTGGCCAGGACCAGCCTCAGGGCCACCTTGCAGTCCAGCTTCCTCTCCACCATTCCAGAATTCAAAGGGAGGCTTATACTTAATTCTGAAAATGAGTTTGAGTTTTGGGGGAAACACAGGCAGGACATTAAGTGCCATGAATTTGAGAGCATTGAGTGCCTTTGAGTGACACTGAGAATGTTGATGCGTCTCCAAGGCCCTCCAATGCTGATGAGTCCACTGAAAACCTCAGTGGGGAGCTCCTGGGTCTTTTCTTTTTAAAAAAATATGTGTGTGTGTGTGTTTTTTAATTTACTTTAGAGAAAGAGGAAGGAAGAAGGAGAGAGAGATAGAAACATCAATGATGAGAGAGAATCGTTGATTGGCTGCCTCCCACATGCCCTCTCCTGGGGATCAAGCCTGCAACCCGGGCATGTACCCTGACCGGGAATTAAACCGTGATCTCCTGGCTCATGGACTGATACTCAACCACTGAACCGCACCAGACGAGCCTGGGTCTTTTTTTCTCTCCCAGTTTTATTGAGACATAATTAGCAAATACAACTGTATATATTTAAAGCATTCAATGCTTTAATTTGATATACATTGTGAAATGATTACAAGTTAATTGACTCATCCATTGTTTCAGTTACCTTTGTGTGTGTGAGAACGTGTAGGATCTATTCCCTTAGCAAACTTCAAGTATACAGTACAGAATTAATCACTATAGTCACCCTCCTCCTGGTCTTTAATGTCTCTCTGATGGTGCTGAGTTCTCTTTTCACAAAAAGCAAAGGGGGTGAGGAAGTCCCAGACCAGATGAGAGTCTCTCTATCTAGAATTTAATCACATTATTTTTGTTTTTATTTTATGTTTACAGTTACATTCTAATTAGGGGGAGTCACACTGATGTCTCATTTATGGCAGTGTTATAAGATTTATTTTTATATAACTTTATTTAAGTAAAAAGGTGAGTTGTTTTAAATAAAGCTATTGAGGATTGTGAAGGGGTATACGAATGTGGCAGAAGTCAGGAAGGGGAACCAGAATGGAGAAAACCTGGGAAGCACTGCCTTGAGCCACCTTGCATTTAGAATATTTGTCAGTCTGCATAGGGAATGGTGAGGTGAGAGAGAAGAACTCAAAATTGTACATGCACATTGGTGGCAATTATATAAAAAAGAATTATGCATTTGGTTTGTGGTGAAAGGAAAGATGATAAGCTAAATAGGCAAGGAAAGATTTTTGTTCTGTTTCATTTGTTTTAAAAATAGAGACTTGGACATGTTTGTAGGCTGAGGGGAAAGATTCAGGACGGACATGGACATTTATTCATAGATACATTCATTCATTTATTTCATAGTAGGTATTAAGCACCTACTTTGTGCTAGAACTTTGCTAGTTGCTGGACACACAGTAGTGTACAAAAACAGAAAAAAAAAACTTTTCTTTTAGGGGTTTGTATTCTCATGGGGGAAGACAGCAACAAATAATACACAGGTATGTTATGTGTCCAGTGGTAGAAAATGTCATGTGAAAAAAAATCAGTCGGGGAAATGGAGGTAGAGAGTGACAGGGAGGGGTGGAATGCTGTTCTTTAATGGGTGGTCAGAGAAAGCCTTGCTGATGAGGGATATTTGAATAAGTCCCAAATGAAGTGAGAGTGTGAGCTGGGAGATCTGAAAGAAGAGTGCTTTTGGTGAAAGAAAGAGCAAGTGTGGTTGTGAGAAACAGCAAGTGTGGTTGGGGAGGAGTGAGTGAGGGGAGAGCAGCAAAAGAGTCAGAAATCATGTGGGGCCAGATAGGACAGTGTAAGGACTTTGGCTTTTACTCTTGACTGAAATGAGATCTGGGGGATTTGAAGCAGAAAAATGTCAATTATTGACTGACCCTTCATGTGAAGGACCTTGGATATTGAGAAATGACTGAAGGGGCGGGGAGAGATATGGATGCGGGGGCTATTGCAATAGTTCAGACCAGAACTCTCAGTGACTCAGACTGAGGTGGTAGTTGTTGGTTATAAACATCAAATAAACAGTAACTGAAAGGTAATTAATAGGATGATTCATGGTAAGGCAATGGGCTGCAGAAGCAGGTGGGAGTGAGACCAAGAAGATTGAGGTAAGGGAAGTGAGGAATTATCCTAGAAAGGGAGGTAGAATATTCTTTCCCCTGGGGAGGACGGAGATGCAGACCATCGAGCAACAGACATATAGAGGAGGAGGTGAGAGAAAATGAGAAGCTCAGGGGCAGGGCCTGGGGTACGCCAGGAAACAGGACCCAGAGTTCCCTGTAAATAATGACAGAAGAGGGAAGATACCCTGGCAGAAGGAGAGCAAGTACCTGTTCCCTGTCCATTTTAAGCCCACAAGTTCAAGTCTTTCCCTGCTGGGCTCACCACTATCTACCGAACCCCCAGCAATGGGTCTGGCTTAGAGTGGGTTCTCAGCCAAGTTTTGAGGGAACTAATGGATAAAATGGATGAAGATGGATGGAAGGCTCGATGGAAATATAGATGGAAGGAAGAAGGAATGAAAGAATGGAAGGATAATATGCTAGAATAGGTGTCAGAACTTCTAGCTCAAAATTACTTTAAAATGAAAGAATGGACAAAATAGTAAAAAAGTTTTGAGCGGTGCATTGGGGAATAACCGATTTGAATCAGATTTGAATAGATGAAAATCAATCTATAAGTCAAAGTTTCCTTGGAGGATCAGAGTTAGAGCAGCAGGAGCTGGTAATCTGAAGGGATGTTTTAATCAAGCTGCCTAGCCTGACAAATGCAGTTCTTCACCCACTATGGAATTAGGAAAACTGCACTGTTCTTGAAATTAGGAAAGCTAGGTACAAGTGAAGCAGTTGTTCCCCTTAAGCAGGTACGGAGCACAGTCTGACAGAGTTTAGTCCCCTGGGGGAATATAGGCTGGAGAGACAAGTTATCAGGCCTGCAGCCAAGTAGAGCTGCACTCCAGGGTTGGGTAGAATAAAAGTTTTCAGCATAAATTCAGTCATATAACATACAACCTTTCTCTTCCCTACATCTGAACTTGATTCTTTTATTTCTCATTCCTTTAAGATGTTCCTAGGAAACCAAGCCAATCTGATGGGCTAATTCATACTAAAGTGTTGGTGGCCATTGGGAAATCAGCCATTCCACTACCTTACACCAATTTGTCATTGGAACTAGGATCAAAAGCGAGGAAATGACTTGATCAACCTGGAATAGAGAACAGGGTCATGGAGAGCTGTTTAGAGATGACACTTGAGCTGAGTCTGGAAGGTGTTAGAGAATGAAGGAGGAGAAGAGAATTACAGGCAGAAGGAACAGAGTGAATGAAGGCATGGAAATACAGGGCTCTTTAAGCCATTCTAGATGCCTGGTGCAGAGATGAGGCTTGGAGGAAATGAGGCTGGAAAGCTGAGATGTATCAAATCACATATGATGTTGTATGCTTAGCTAAGGAATTTGGACCTGATCTTGTAAGCATTGGGAAACTCCTGAAGAATCTGGAGCCAGTCATCTTAGAGGCAGCAAATTATAGTGGTTAAGAGCATGGACTTTAAAGCCAGATTGCCTGGGTTCAAGTCTTGCCTCTGACACTCATTAGTTGTAACCTTGGACAAGTTACTTAACTCTCTGGACCTCGGTTCCCCATCTGTAAAACGGTACCTTTGTGAAGATAGTAGGTGTTATGTAAGAGCTAAGCACCATGCCTAGCATATACTAAGTATTCTGTGTGTCTATGCTAGCAGCTTTCTCCTCCTCCTCTTACTCCTCCTCCTCCTTGTCATCTTCGTCATCATCATCATCATCACCACTATTAGGTTTTTGAAAGATCCTTCTAATAGCTAATGTTTTGGGGTGGATAGCAACAGGGTCAACCTCAAATAGGAAGACCAGGTACAGTAACTCAGGGTGAGGGGGGTTGGAGTAGACTATGACCTGAAGGCCAAATCCAGCCTGCTGCCTGGTTTTGTAAATAAAGTTTTATTGGAACACAGTTACACCCCCTTATTGACATACCGGCTACTATGGCTTTCACACTACAGCAGCATAATTGAGTAGTTGCAACAGAGACTATCTAGCCCTCAAACCTGAAAATGTTCACTATCTGGCCCTTAACAGGTAGGATTTGCTGACCCCTTAGCAGGGCACATGCTTCTATGCTCCTCCAGCTATCTTCACGAGGGCCTGCCCACTCTTTCTAGGCTCCGAATACATATGGCTCTGCACCTCCCAGCCATCATCCCGAACAGATGGACAAGATGCTTAGATTCTCCTAACTCAATTTCCTCTACAATTAGTTTGTACGTCTTTATTGTTCTTTTGCAAATTAATTCTTTCATCTTCAAATCTGTAAAGGAAAGAAATATTGAGAGCAGCCCATGACCTCTCTGGCAGTTTTCAATTTTTTTCTCCTCATTTTTAGCTTTCATTACCCCCAGGATGGCATCTAATTATTTCTTGAATAATCATGTCTCCTGGGCTCTGAGGAAATTTGAGAAGTTTGCTCCCTATTATGTTTTCCAAATTAGTTTCTCTTCAATTTTTGTGCGCTCTCTTTTGTCTCTTCATCTTGGTTCAGCCAAAAATAGTTTCTCAAATTGAGTGCTAAATTCTTCAGTATTTTGTTCACTTCAATTAACTTTCCTCAGGACTCTCTTTGGTTTTATAAATGAGGTCTCTGCTGGGCTGCCTTTTAATGCCAGCCTCGCCTCTTGGCCTCTTCAAACTCCGTGAAGGCTGGGGGCTGGAGGATTTGAGGGAAGGGTGGGCGGGGGGTGTAGAAAGAAGCAGGACATCTGGTGTGTCTGGACACTGCTACTTACAAGTTGATGGATATTGGGCAAGTTGACCTTTGATTTCCTCATCTATAAAATGGGAGGAGGTACTTACTGCATTGAAAAGCATATTGATGAGAGGTATCAGTATTTTAATGATGGATGCTGGGGAACAATCACTGAGAGAATAACACTCCTTCTTCACTGTTTCTCGGCCTCTAGAGGGTTACCCTTAGTCAAGGCCACGCACATGCTTGAAGTCCAATGACCAAGCCCTTAGCAGTAGCTTCACTCACAGGAGAAATTCAGGAAGCAAAAGTATTATTAACATCATCATAATATCATCTGTATAGCAAAATGCTTTTCAGTTTACAAGTTTCTTCCACACGCATTTTGTTACTTCACAGCCTCCTGGAACCCCATGGGGTAGCCTGCACCAAGGCATCAACTCATTTTTAAAGTCCTGCAGAACTACAGGCATACCTCATCTCATTGTTCTTCACTTTATTGTGCTTCAGCGATGCTGTGGGTTTTTTTACAAATTGAAGGCAGGATCAGCAAAAAGATTATGACTTGCTTTATTATGATACTCACTTTATTGGGGTGGTCTGGAACCCAACCCACAATATCTCTTAGATATGCCTGTATTTATAACAAACAACAAAAAAGGAAAAGTATGTATAAAACTCGTTCTTTCTTTCTTTTTTAGATTCAAGTTCAGGTTTATTGAGTTTTTTTATTTTAATATATTTTTTTTATTGTTTAAAGCAGTGGTCTGCAAACTCATTAGTCAACAGAGCCAAATATCAACAGTACAACGATTGAAATTTCTTTTGAGAGCCAAATTTTTTAAACTTCTTCTAACGCCACTTCTTCAAAATAGACTCGCCCAGGCCATGGTATTTTGTGGAAGAGCCACACTCAAGGGGCCAAAGAGCCACATGTGGCTCGCAAGCCGCAGTTTGCTGTCCACTGGTTTAAAGTATTACATGTAGTAGTACATATATCTCCTTATTTTTCCCCATTGACCTTCCCCCATCTTTTTTTTTTTTAATATATCCCTATTGATTTCAGAGAGGAAGGGAGAGGAAGAGAGAGATAGAAACATCAGTGATAAGAGAGAATCATTGATTGGCTGCCTCCCACATGCCCCCCACTGGAGATTGAGTCCACAATCCAGGCATGTGCCCCTGACTGGAATTGAACCCGGGACCCTTCAGTCCACAGGCCGACACTCTATTCACTGAGCCAAACCAGCCAGAGCTAAAACTGTTTCTTAATAGAACTTTTAAAAATGATTTTTCTCAAGGAAGTGTCTTTTCTGCTAGGATTTGTATTTATGACCCAAACACACTTATAGGACCAGGAAGGTGGCTTTGGGGGTTAGAAGCACAAGCCTTGGGCCAGGAGAACGGAGTTCAAACTTGGCCTTGGGTTGGTTTAGGTTTATGACTCTGGACCAATTACCTCACCTCTCTGTGCCTCAGGTTCCTCATCTGCAAAGTGGGGGAAATGATGGTTCCTAGATCACAGGGCCATTGTAAGAGAGAGATAGAAACATCAATATTGAGAGAGAATCATCCATTGACTGCTTCCTGAATGCCCCCTACTGGGGATTGAGCCCACAACCTGGGCATGTGCCCTGACCAGGAATTGAGCCATAACTCCTCGTTCATGGGTCATGCTCAACCACTAAACCACACCGGTTGGGCTCAAGTATCATTTTTAATGGGTGCCTGATACTCCACTGAGTCTCCTGCTTGCAAGCCACTGTGGGTGTTGGGTCATTTTGCTGCTATAAAGGCTCCAGCTGTACTAGACCTTCTTGGCACCTGCATAACTTCCCTCCTGGAGTCTCAAGTCCCTCTGTTGATCTGCTAGTTGATGACTGAAGAATTGGGTGTAAGGAAGACTTCTCAGGTCGGGAGGGAGAGTGGCAACTGTGAGTCATCACAGAATCCTAAAGGCCGCTGAGGTTCCCAGGAGCTGGGCTCAGGCTGGGGACACTGGTGTTGAGCTAGGTAGGAGATGCAGTTGCTCTGTCTGGCTCCTGTGGTGGCACCTAGCAGCACTGGGTGGCAGGCTTGTCCTGCTTTTAAGGACACCAGTGTTCCCACAATGCATCCCAGAGTGAGCATAGAGGAGGCTTTGCTGGTGGGATCACCTCCCCTCCTCTTCTCATGCCCTGTCCCTTCTCATGTCCTCCCCCACCTCTGTGCTCACACTGTCTATGGTAACAGCCTTCACCACAGGACAGGCACAGGGCTCACTCAGCATTTCATCCTCCCTACCAGCCACAGGTTCCATTAGTGGATCCATTTCACGGCAGAAGAGATTGAGGCACAGAGAAGTCAGGGCACTTGCACACCTTGTTGAGAAACCCAGGTCTGGGTCTAGAGCCTGCATCCACGTCTGCCAGAATTTCCCTACTGGGTCACTCATCTTGCTCACTAGTCTTGACTCTAAGTGACTGAAGATCATCAAGGATTAAATCTACTGCTGAAGGGCAAAGGTCTGCATTTCTTAAATATATTCAAAAGGACTGGAATTTGGTGTCATCATTTATTGGCCTGAATGCTCCTATCCACCAGGCTGTGCAATCTGTTAGTCAGGAATCACATCAATTTACCTTTGGTCTCAAGCACCTGTTATGAGGAGCTCACATATCTGGTGTAGGAGCCAATGCTCCAGCCCAGTTCTGCTTTTGGAAAGGGAGTTCTCAAAAGAGAGTCACAGCAGCTTCTTGAGACGAGCAGGTGCTCTACTCTCAAAGGTCATTTTGGAAGTTGTGGGTCAGGGACTTTTCATATGTCCAAATTGCCTAGTGCTCACCACGCCCTTAAGTCTGGGATCACTGACTCATCGCGCAGATGAGGAAACTGAGGTAGATGTGTATAGGTACGAGGAGGTATGGAAAGAATGGGCAGCTTCCACCAATGGCCAAGCTGCTGTGGGTCTTGCTATTTCTGCCCCCAGTTTCCTATGCTTGCATCTGGTACCAATCCAGTTCCAATCAAGTCACTGATCCGTTTCATCTCGTCTTTTCTTTGCCTCTCAGGATGATATCCAGGTCAATGTCATCCTGGCAAACGCTGCATTGTTTCCTTTTGGTTCTGATTTTTGTCGTCTCCCTTGGGGCACCTTACCATCTCTTTCCAACTTTCATCTAGATACAGTTGTCCTGACAAAAGTTGCCCCATGAAACTTCTGACGCCACATTTGACTTGGAGTGGAGAAATCCCAACTACTCTCTCTTGCCTGCCTCTTGGGAGCAGTGTTGTGCCCTGGGCTGCCCTAAAGTCAAGATACCTATGACTTTGCTCTGTACACCTGTTGCTCCAGGATGTTTCTGAGCAGTAAGCATCTTTCTTCCCTGAGAGTTCTGCCATTCCCTCTCCTGGTCTGGCCAGAAGATAACAGTCTAGCAGTGGGGTCTGCAACCCCCAGTCCTGGCCTTTGCTGACATCCTGTGTCATACACCAGCTCTACCCAAGTCCATCCCAGGTGGGTAGGGCCTTGTCAGCAGTCAGGTCCATAAATCATGTGTGTGGGGCTTGAAAAGGTTGGGGCCAGCCCAGCCTGACTAGCCTTGGCTGCCAGGCAGTCTCTAAGAGTCCCTCCCCATTCTAGGGGACTAGAGTTTTGCTCCAAATCCTATCCTAAGGACTGCCTAGGGCCCTGCTTTGGCCCTCAATCTTCCTCTAGGGGTGCCCCCTAGATTCTGTGTAACAGTCACCCCATGCTGTCTGACCCCCAAGTTTTGACCTCCCACCTGCACTCTATCACTGCAGGACTCTTCCTTCCTGGGAGGCACCTCACCTGCATTGAGCTCAACCTGAGCTACCATCAGATAACCACTCATGCATGGGCCTGGAGTCACACCAGACTTGGGTTCTTGGCCCAGGTCCCCCTCATTGCTATGTGACCTTGAATAAGTCAATCTTCTCTCTTAGCTAAGCAATCATCACATTATATAGAGGGCAGTAATTCCCACTTTGCAGATAGGAGGGAGGAGGATAAAAATGTAAAAACATCCAGCTAGCACACATAGTCTCCTCCCTTGGTGGTAGCATTCATTCATTCATTCATTCATTCATTCATTCTGATTTATTGAGTATCTCTTATGATGGGCAAAGGCCAAATATGGTCCTTGCTAGACACATACCAAGTTTAGACTATGTGGGTAATGACTAGTGCTATTAAAAAATAAGGCTATGGGGAGAAGGGTGGGGGTGTCTGGGAAGGTGACATTTGAACAGGGACTTGAATTATATGAAGAACCAGCCATGAAGCAATCTGGAGTCGAGGAGTCACAGGTCCTGAGATAGGATCATGCCTGGGGTGCAGTTAGGAGATCAGTGTGGCTAAGGGGAAGGGAGGTGGGTCAGTGAGGTTGGTTGGACTGAGAAGGAGTTTTTGTTCTCCTCCAGGTGCAGTGGGGGCAGTGGGAGGTGGAGAGCAGGCTGTAACATGATCTGATTTTCATTTTCCAAGGTTGCATTGAGTCCCTGTCACTGGCCTGTGCTGGGGCCATGGACAGCTCCACCCAGCCACTAGGATGATGGGCCTCTGCCAGCTATATACCTGGAAAGGGAAATCACCAGGTGGGAAGGGGGAGCCAGACAAGCTCCCAGTGGGTCCTGGACCCTGTGACTGTCCTGGGAGGCCTATCCTGCCACTGGCCCACGCTACCCTGGCTGGAGCACCCCCCAGAACCCAGCAGCCAGGGAGATGGTGTAGGCAAGGAGGAAGGCTGAAGACTCCAGTGCTCATGGTGGATAACGGGCCGGTTTACAACTTCTGGATTTGATCCTTGGGTAATTTTGGTTTCAGTGAGGAGGCTGGTGAATGGGAAGAAGAAAAGGAGGAGGGAAGTGGAGGAGGTAGGTAAGGAGAGAGATGAGAAGGAGGGGGGAGGAGGAAGGTGAAGAGGAGGAGGTAAAGGAGAGAACTCAGAGGAGGAGGAAGAAGGTGGGAAAGAAATGTGAGGAGGAGGGTGGAAGGAGGGAGGTAAGGATTAGATGAGGAAGAGAGGGAGGAAGAGAGTGTCAGTGCACTTGCTTTACTGGAGCAATTTCAAATTCACGCATGGGGGAAACTATGTCAGAGCCCTTCTGGACCCATCAGTATTAGATGCCCATACATTTTAGGAGTTAGAAACCAAGTAATTTTAGAGAAAGAGGGGAAAAAAAAGCTGTCCTAGTTCTGTAATTGGCTCCCAAGGCTCTGCTCAACAATTATTAAAATACTGGCATGAAACCTCCAAGAGAAACTGCTCTAGGCCCTATCATTTGCGTAAGAAAAGCAGAGGCCTTTCCATGGAGTGTCAGTTGTGGTACGTTTCAAGGTCAGATAATTAACTTTATTAAGAGTCAGATTTGCAAGGGGAATAGGGACCAAGACTTGGGTGTCCCTAGCTAAACAGAATCTTACTGAACAGAACTCGCAGCCTCGGGATCTGAGGGATCGTTTCTTTGAACAGTGGTTCTTAAGGTGAAGTCCATGGGCCCTCCTCCTTCCCAAAGTGCACAAGCAGCTCCAGGAGATCCATGAGCCTCCTGAAACTGGAGACAAAATTTCCCTAGGTCCGTGGTTCTTGCAGTGAGACCACAGCAGTAGCCTCACCTGGGAATGTATTGGCAACACAGATTCCCAGGCCTTACCCCAGACCTACTGAGTCACACACTCAGGGATTGGGGCCCAGTCATCTGTTTTAACTAGCCTCCAGGGGATTCCGATGCTCACTCCCATTCAATGCTGGCCAAAGCTGTGCTCTTTACCAGGACACAGCAGCTGAGAGTGGGGCCTTGGGGGTCATCCTGACCTGGATTCAGATCCCAGTGCTGCGACTTAGTTGCTGTGTGAGCTTGAGCAAGTCATTTAACCTCTCTAAGCTTCTCTTCCCTCATTTACAAAATGAGATAATAAAAACCTTGGGACATTGGGGGGGACTTTTAATACAGCAATGATGACAGCTTTAGTCTTCATTAACAAGAGTCCTAATGAGATGTGATAATGTCTTTGAGGAGGGGAATGGTATGAACAGAAGTGTGGATTAGAAAGACAACTCTGTAGGATGACTCAAGTACCTGAGTGGCTACAGGTAGTACCTCCAGTGATTAGGGTCATAGCTATAGTAGCAGCAGTGAGTGGTGTGGGTGGTGGGGGTGAAAGGGTCATCAGAGGTCAAGTGGACAGGGCTTGCAAGCAGTTTGATTCATTCAACAAATATCTATTGAGCATCTACAATGTGCCAACCCCTATTCTGGACCTGCCCTCACAGAGCTCATGTGCTTATAGAAAATAAAGTCAGTGAGCAAGCAAAGGGATGCATAAGGATTTCAGAGCATGGTTAGTGCCATGAAAAATGCTGAACAGGGTGACAGGGCAGAGAGGGACATGGGGGAGGTAAGGTGATCAGCGCAGGTGGCATTGAGTGGAGACCTTATAACAAGTAGGAGCCAGCCAGGAGAAGATTCTGGGGACAAGCATGCAGGCAGAGGGAAGAGCGAATGCAAAGGCCTGGAGGTCAGAAGAATGTGGTGTGTGAGAGGAACAGAAGGAAGGGCAGAGGCCTGAGAGTGCCCAGGGCACTGTGCCTCTCACCTCTCTGAGACTCTCCTCTTTCACGAAGGGCCATTGTGAGGAACCGATGATATCCTGAATGTATCCAAGTCTGGCACATAGCAGGCCCTAGAAAAGTGTTTGCCATTACCCCACAATGGCCAGCTTAATATTTCCTGTGGCAAGGATTCTAGCCATCTATCAAGACCGAAATCAGCATGAAAATTAGAAATAAAAGTTCTGATGGCTTTAGACCAATATCAGGTGTTAAAATAAGAGGCAGTTCCCTTCAAGCAACAGATATTGATTGAGCATCCACCGAGGAAGATAAATTTGGGGTCACAGAGGATTGTAAATGCCCCATCCCTGGCACAGTTTACCAACTCATGACTCACGCCAGTCACCTCTCTGAAGGGAGGTGAGATGTCCAACAATAGTTTAGCATTATAAATACTTATTGAGTCAAGCCCCCTAGAACATGCATGTGATGGGATCTAGAGCTCACCATTGATAGGATGTAGCAGCAGGGATATGGGGAATATGGGTGCAGACCATGTTAAGCTGTAGACTCATTAACTGGCAGGTGATCGGCACGATTCCCTCCTTAACTTCATGAGCCTTAGTTTCCTCATCTGCAAAAGGGGGATAATCTCAGTGCCTACCAGGGTAGTTGAGAGGATGATATGATGTAATGTACAGTTTTGAGCACAGACTAAAACAAACTAAGAGTCACTAAATGGTAGCTGCCATTATTATCATTAACAATATCATTATCATTATCATCAATAGTCGTACCAGAAAGGAAAGTTCTACCTCAGGGCTTCCTGGAGGGACATTGAACCATGGTGCATCTGTGGTCAGGTATAGGATGCAGGGAGGGTAGCCCTTTGTCAGCCAGTCTGAGACAGAGTCAGAAACCCCAGAGGCTGCTGGCAGCAAGGAGCATAAAGGAGCTGCTTTGTGATACCTTTACCTATAAGCCTTCCCTGATTGTTTTGAGTGCTCCCAGAGCCTTTGCACTTACTTTTGTGGGGGTCACAGATCCTGCTATGATGTAGTAGTTTGTCCTTCCATCAGACTGAGAGCTCTTTGATGTTAAGGCTTGAGAATGACCCATGTTTGTACTTCTAGGTTCAAGCATAGTCACCTGGAGTGTAGTGGTTGCTTGAATGACTAAACCAATGGAAAAACAAAGTGAAGAATGAATGACTAAATGAATGGGAGTAAATGCGCTGGCTTGTCCAAAAAGGAGCAAATTTGGGGTGGAGAGGGTGAGGAAAAATGCCTCTCCCCTGGAATGATTTTGGCTTGTGACAGCTGCACCTCTTTTCTTGGACACAAGGGGACGCCATTACTGCAAAGCCCACCAAGGCGAGACTGCAGGAATCACAGCAGTTCCCCAGAAAACTGACCTGATGTTAAGTCAGCCTCCCTGAGACCTGAGTGGTGGGTTACAAGAGAGGAACTTGCTAACAATGACAAGCAGCTTACAGTAGAGGTGGTGAGCTCTGTGTTGCTGCAGGTGTGCAAATGGAAGCTGGCTTCCAGTCCTGGTCTCTGAAGTCAGCCCTAGGCCTTTTCTGAGATATCCAGGGGCCTCTCACCAGCCTGAGACGGGGGAAGGAAAGCCTTTGGCTCTCCTCAGAGAGTTCTCCCCTCTCCCTCTTGCCACCAGCGAACACCTTCATCAGATAACAACTGAGAAAAGTTTCCCCAAAAGTTGTTCCATTTTTGTTGTTGTTTTTAATCATATCAAATGTACAGAAAGTTGTAGCAGTAGTACAAAGAGCTTTTCCCTCTGAACCATTTGAAAGTAAGCTGCTAACATGATACCCTATCTTCCAAATATTTTGTTTGTATTTCTTACAAACAAGGACATTCCCTACCTCACCACAAGCACCCACATCAGGAAGTTAACATCAGTGTACCATCTAATCCTCAGACCTCATTCATAGTTCACCAACTACCCCAATGGAGTCCTTTATATAGAAGGATCCCATCCTGGTTATATCTCTTTAGTCCTTTGTCTCCTTCATTCTAGAATAGCTCCTCAGTCTTCCTGAGGCCAACATGACCTTGACACTTCAAAGATTGCAGCAGGCCAGGCAAGTTGTAGAATGTCCCTCAACTTCATTTTGGCTACTATTCTTCATTATTGGGTTCAGGTTGCCCATTTTTGGTAGGAATATCACAGAAGGGATGTATTCTTCTCATTGCATGCAGTTAGGTAGCACACAATTTCTATTTGTCCCATTACTAGTCACGTGAACTTTAATCACTAGATAAGGTGGTGTCTGCCAGGTTTCTCTGCAGTAAAGTCCCTTTTTTCCCCCTTTATCACCAAAAAGTATTTTCTAGAACGGGTACATTGTAATTATGTGAATAATCCATTCCCAATCAAACTTTCACCTCTGCTGGATTTAGCATTTATTCATGACTCTTGCCTGAATCAAGTGTTATCAGCACTGTGGCCAATTGGTGATTTTCTGATCTGACCATTTGTTCTAAATTTATCAGTTGGCAACCCAACTGTAAGGAAAAGCTTTCTCCTCTCCCATGTATTTACTCATTTATATATGGACTTATGTATTCCCATTTTATTTAATGGATTATAATTTATAACTGTGAATGTTTATTTCGATGCTCAAATTGTATCCTATTTGGCCAGCAGGAACTTTTTCAAGCTGGCTCCAGTGTTCTTTTAAAGTGCCCCCAGCATTCTTTGAACACTTTCTTTCTCACACAAAATAGTGCAGGTTCATCTTGTGTTTCTGCCCCGGTTCTTCCTGTTTGCGAGGAGCCTCTGTTTATTTTTCGTCAAAAGGGCATTTGCAACCTCATTGCTCTGACTTCCAGGCTGTGAGAAGCCTCCCTATGCAAGAGGTCAGGGATTGGAATCTGCAGTCCAACTGACATGGGTGTAGATCCCACCACTTGCTAGCAGTGTTTCCTTGGGCGAGTCATTAAAGCCTTGTAAGTCTTTCCTCGTGTGTAAAATGGATATAATAGTCTCACCCCCTCACTGGGGAAGAAACGAGGGAGACCACTCCTAAAGATGGGTGGTTAGCCCCTAGGGCTCACTTTGCTACCACTGGCTTAACACACCACAGAACTGATCACATGGCCAATGGTCTGGGAAATGATGAAGGGATTCCTGGTTCTGCTGCAGAGGTTAGAGAGCCCAGTTAGAGACCCTAACTCTGTTGAGCTCACCTGGTGGTACAACTTTCCCTGTCTGAGTTGCCACTTCATTCCTTCCAGCAGGACTTGAAATTTATCCTGTCTTCCAGCACCTTTTTGGTGAAAAAAGTTGAATGTTTGTAGGAATGAGACACACATGCAATTGGGGTTTTGTGAGGGGAGCCTTCACATCTTAGAGATGCACCTTAGGTAAAGCTCCTGACATGCAGAAAGTGCTTAATAATTGATAACTCCTACTATGCTTCTGCTCTTCAAGCAATTGAATGAGTTTGGGAAATGCTGCATTCCAGAGCACTCTTGGAGATTCATAATGCAGGTCAGGATAATACAGATGCTGGTAACGCAGACTTGTATTTTGTTTCTGGAAGGAAGGAGCTTGTCACATAATAGATGCACAGTAAATGCTAAGTGGATTATCTCCTCACCCACCAATCATTCTTCCTCCTCATTTTTCCATCTTTATGCCATGGACCTTTCAATCCCTCTGTCTCAGATTCTCTCCTCCCTCTGCTCTGTCCTCCACCTTCTGTCTTTTGGCCCCTCTATGGTCTCTTAAACACCATGCATCTCTAACTGCTTCCGCAGAGGTCCAAGCCTTCATCATTCCTTGCCTCAGAGGGAATAATTTGCATATTCCCTCTTCATCATTCCTTTGGGTCTCAGTCTCCAGTCTGCAGCACCATCACCCATGCATTCCACACCCTTCAGCAAATGTGTTGCCTGCTGAAGTCCATGCCAGCTCCTCAGCCTGGCATTCAAGACTCATAGTCTTCCAGTCCTTGGGGTAGTCCTGCCCCCAGGTAGACCTAGGAATGCACATTTTAACTAGGGTGTCTGTCGTAGGGAATCCTGCTTCACTGCAAGATATTAAAATAGCCATCCCAATTTCCTTTAGATTAGTATTTGTATGGTAGGTCCTTTTCTCTTGTTTTCCTTTAAACTTATTTGTATCTTTATATTCCAAGTGGTTTACTATAGACAGCATGTAGTTAGGTCTTACTTTTTAATCCAGTCTGACAACATCTGCCTTTTAACTGGTGTGTTTATGCCATTTAAATTTTATGTGATTATTGATATAATTGGATTTAAATCTACAATCTTGGAATCTGCTTTCTATTTGTCCTACCAATTCTTTATTCACTTCCCCCTCTTTTTTTTTTCCACTCAAGTATTTTTTTATGATTCTACTTTATTTCCTTGTTGGCTTATTATATACCCATTTTTTAGCAGTTGCTTTAGGGTTTGTATACATACTAGTGACCCACATTAAAAGGGAATTAATTAGAGGAAATAATTTAATATTGCTATTTGCTCTTTCTCTATAATAGAAGTGTCAGAGATGAAAGAAAACTAGTAAAATGTATATCAAAATCTTCCTCCTGTCAGAGTCTGGGGCATGCCACGGGAACCAGAGTCAAGTCCCCGCCCACCCACGTGCACCTCAAAATTGCGCGAGACCCCGACCAGGCCGGCCCCACCCGCATTGGGCTAGATCCAGATCCGGCCGGCCCCACCCCTGTCAAGCCCCACTGGTGGGGGGCGTGGCCTCAGGTCACCTGGCCTGGCACTGGGGCAGGGAGTGCAACCTCAGGTCCCCCATCAAGCCCTGCCAGGCGGGGTGCATGGCCTGAGGTCCCCCGGCCTGGGCCAGGGCAGGGGCGCACCTTGAGGTCCCCTGTCAAGCTCCGTGGGTGGGCGGCGTGGCCTGAGGTCTCCCGTCAAGCCCCGCATGGTGGGGGGGCATGGCCTGTGGTCCCCCATCAAGCCCTGCCAGGTGGGGGGCATGGCCTGAGGTCCCCTGCCAAGCCCCACCAGGCGGGGGCACAGCCTGAGGTCCCCTGCCAAGCCCTGGCCCAGCACCACGCAGCCTCAGGTCCCTGCTGATTGCTCATTAAGGCTCATTATGGGAACTTGGCCTCCACTGTGGGCGCAGCCATCTTGTGTTATGGGATACCCGCCTCTGCTGTGGGCACAGACATCTTGTTATGGCGTGATGGTTAACTTGCATATTCCCTCTTTATTAGATAGGATATTTAATTTATCACAGACTACATTCAAGCATGCCACTTCTCATGGAGTGGAATGTAAGAACGCAGACAGAACACTTCAGTTTACTCTCTTGGCTTTTGTCATGCATTTTACTTCTATTTCTATTATAAAACCCACAATAAATCATTACTTTTGCTTTAAACAGATAATTATCCTTTTTAAAAATATGTTTTTATTGATTTTAGAGAGAGAGGAAAGGAGAAGGAGAAAGAGAGAGAGAAAAACAGAGAGAGACATCAGTGAGAGAGAAACATCAATCAGCTACCTCCTGCACACCCCCTACTGGGGATCGAGCCCACAACCCAGGCATGTGCCCTGACTGGGAATCTAACCAGCAACCTCTCCGTGTATGAAACAGTGCTCAACCAACTGAGCCATGCTGGCCAGGGTGGCAGTTAATTATCTTTTAAAGAGATCTAAAACCATTATTTCTTATTAATCCATCTGTTTCTTACTTCCAGTACTCCACATTCCATTGTGTAGACCCATATTTTCCATCTGATTATAATTTCCCTTCTGCTAAAAGAGTTTCTTTAACATTTCTTGAGGGGCTTCTGATGAAGTGTGTGTGTCTAAAAAAAAGTCTTTATCTCACTTTTGTTGTTTGTTTTTTTAAAAAAAATTATAGCTCCATGGAGGTATAATTTACATATAAAGTTCACCTTTAAAAATCTACAATTCAGTGCACAAGTTAACTGTCACTACTATCTAATTTTAGTACGTTTTTATTACCCCAAAAAGAAACCCCTATATCCATTTGCACTCACTCACTCATTATTTCCCCCTCCCCGTAAGCCTTAGGCAACCACCAATCTATTTTCTGTCTCTATAGATTTGCCTACTCTGGACATTTCATATAATTGGAAACATACAATATGTGGCCTTTTGTGTCGACTTCTTTCACTTAACATGACTTTGAAGTTTATCCATGTTGTAGCATGTTATCAGTACTTTGTTTTTATGACTGGATAATATTCCATTATAGGGGTATTTCACATTTTGTTTATCCATTATCGGTTGATAAAGGCTTGGTTTGTTTTTACCCTTGGCTATTACAAATAATGCTGCTATAGATATTCGTGCACAAGTTTTTGTGTGTGGAAATTTGTTTTCAGATCTCTTAAGTATATACCTAGGAAAAAAATTGCTAGGTAAATTGATAAGTCTACATTTACTCTTTTGAGGAATTGCCAGACTATTTTCCATAGTAGCTACACCATGTTACAGTCTAACCAGCAATATAGTAGGGTTCCAGTTTCTCCACATCCTCACCAATCTTTCTGGTTTGTTTTCTTTCATTTTTGAAAGATGTTTTTACTATGTATAGAATTCTAGATTGACACTTTTCTCTTTCAGTACTTTTAAAATGTTGTTCCACCTTTTTCTGGCTTTTATTGTTTCCCATGAAAAATCTGCTGTTATTCTTTTCTTTCCCTTGTTTCCCTGTACATAATGTGTGCTTTCTCTCTGGCTGCTTTTAAGATTTCCTCTTTTTTAGTCATTTTAAGAAGCCTAATTATGGTATAGTTTTTAAATATTTCCTATGTTTGAGCCTCTTGAGTCTGTGTATGAATAGTTTTCATCAACATTTTAAAATACTTGGCCATTATTCCTTAGCATATTTTTTCAGTTCCTCCCACAACCTCTTTTTTATCTCTACTTTGGAGACTGAATATTGGGCCCTTTGTTTCATAGCTCATGGATACTTCGTTCATTTTCTTCTTTATTTTTCTCCCTGTATTTCATTTCTCCCTGTATTTCATATTCATAAAGTTCACTAATATTTTCTTCTGCTGAAGCTAATGCTATTAATCCCATCCATATCCCTCACATTCTATTTTTAATCTCTAAATGTTTGATTTGGGAGTGTTTTATATTTTCCACATCTCCTCTTTATATGCCAATGTTTTCCTTTATCTTCTTGTGTATGTAGTGTATTTTTTAAGCAGCTGTTTTAATGTCATTCTGCTAATTCTACCATCTGCATAATTTCTGGACCTGTTTCAATCCAATGAGTGTCTCACTATGGGTCACATTTTTCTAGTTCTTTACATGCCTAGTAATTAAAAGAACATTTTATTGTGGATTTAATGTTGAGAAATAGATAGAAAATTCCTTCAATTTTCTTTAAATATTCTTTAACTTTGTTCTGATGCAGTTAAGTTACTAGGAAACAGTTTGATACTTTAGAGGCTTGCTTTTAAGCTTTGTTATGGGAGAACAAAACATCCTTTATGCTAGGCCTAATTTGGCTCCACTACTAAGGAAATTGCCTTCTGAGTACTCTACTTGATGCCCTGCGTGTTAGAATGTCTTCCACTCTGGCTAGTGTGAATACAAACCATTACAGACCCTGTGTGAATTGGGGTGTTGGGAATTATTCTTTTCACTCCTTTTCAATGGTTCCTTCCCAACCCTTTGGTAGTTTCCTCACACGCATTTGCTAATCGGTACTTAAGACTTGAGGGGAACCTTCTAAAGCTCTCCAGGGTCCTCTCTGTGCAGCATTCTACTCTCTTTGCTCTTCCCTGCAAATTCCAGCCTTTTCAAGCTCTATGGATTTTCAGTTCTACCTCCTCAAGAAGACTACTAGGTTCTCGGTGGGTTCCTTTTCTCTGTCCTGTGGCCTGGAGACTCTCACCAGAAAATAATGCAGTGCATTCAGTATAGGGCTCTCCACTTGTCTCCCTTCTCCCAGGAATCACCATACTGCACTCCTGTTATCCAATATCTATATTACTTACTATAATCCTGTCTGTTTCTCTTTTTAGTTGTTTAAGGTGGGGTGTGTGTGTGTGTGTAAATCACTCCTTTGTGGCCAGAAGTTCAAGTCCCCATTATTTGTTATTAAATCTCTCATTTAAAAATTTGTTAAACTTATTTCCTTACTACCAAGGTTAAAGATTTGTTCAAGTATATGCAAAGCCATTTGTAACGCCTCTTTTATCATTTGTTCACATCTCCTGTGCTCATTTTTCTAGTGAAGAAGTCTTAGTATTTTCTTATTGATTTTTCTCCACTCTTTATACTTAAAGCTTTTACACTTGATGAATAACCACAGTGAAAGCACCTCTGTGACCACCACCAAGGTCCATAAAGAGAGTTTTACCAGCATTCCAGAAGCTTCCCCTTGTGGCCCTGCTATTCATGACCCCACCTTCTTCCCCAAGCATAACTGACATGCTGACCTCTAATGATTAGTTTTGCCTGTTTGAATTCTATGTAAATCGAATCATATGGGATATGTCCTTTTGTGTTCAACTTCTTTCATTCAGAATTCATTATGATTGTTGGATCCAACCATGGTGTTGCATGTAGTAGTAAGTTTTTCTCTTCAATGTTGTATGAATATACACAATATGTTTATGTGTCCTACGGATAGTGGACACATAAACATAGGTTGCTTCTATATTTTGGATATTTTGAATAATACCGCTTTGTTTTATTTTCACATTTAGATCTAAAGTCCACCTGTGTTTTCTTATCTGTGTTTTAATACCACATTGTCTCAGTTACTGCAGGTTTAAAATATACCTGGATATCTAGTGGTGTACATGTTCTAACATTCTTTCCATTTGTTATTTTTTCTCATTGCCCATGACCACATACATGATCAATTGAGATGAGCACAGCTTAAATTAAAGCTTGGTCCATTTTTTGTTCAGCCAACCATGATCATGGAGATCAGCTTCTCCTACTTGCAAACAAAGAAAGACACTGCTACCACAAATCCTGTCTGGAATTCTCTGCTATGGAAGCCTCCCAGTGCACACAGCTAGACTCCCCACATACATCTGTTTCTGGGTCTGAGACTCTGGAGTCTGACAAACCTGAATTCAAATCTCTACTCTGCCACTGTGAGACTTGGGTACAAATGAGACCTGGGGCAAGTTGCTTTTCTTTTGTAGCCTCTGTTTCCTCATCTATAAAATGGTAGTAGTCATACTACTTAACTAATAAGGTTATTGTGAGGAGTAAGTAAAACTATGTAAAATATGTAATACATGCAGTAATAGACAGGTATCATCATCATTATCATCATTATTATTGCCCCATAGTCTTGCCCAGCCTAGTAGCAGGATGGGCCAGACCCAAGTCAAGCATCTTGCTGCATTCACACTGATCATGTGGCCTCTTCTGAGAACTAGGCTTCCATCTTCTTCTTGGGCCAAGACCTGTTTTACCTGTGACCCTTCTCAACCCCTCTGACATACCTCCAGTTATCCAGCCCTGGGTTCCAGATATTCAGTTCCTGTCTTCTCCCATATGGTAGGGCATATTGATTTTGGACTTTTATCTTCTACAGGGGTCCTCAAACTTTTTAAACAGGGGGCCAGTTCACTGTCCCTCAGACCGTTGGAGGGCCGGACTATAGTTTAAAAAAAAAACTATGAACAAATTCCTATGCGCACTGCGGGCCCGGGACGAGTCGGCTGCTAAGCAGGACAGGCAGCGGCACCCGGTGGTCCGGATAAATGTCCTTGGCGGGCCACATGTGGCCTGCGGGCCGTAGTTTGAGGACGCCTGTTAGAACTAAGAGAGGATAAATTTCTGTTGTTTTAAGCCACCCAGTGGACATTAATATGGCCTCCCTCTCTCTGCTCATTTGCCTGATAGACACCAAATCGTTGCTCCTGCCTGGACTTCCCCATTCAATCAGCATTCTTGATTTCCAGTGACAGAATCTAGGAAAGGATTAAGCAGAAAAGGACATCTGGCAGTGTAAGGAATCTCCTACGGGGCTGTAGAGGGGTTCTTGGAAGTGGGCTGATATCAAGGAGGGAAGACACTAAAAATAGCCCAATCCCAACCATAGGACCCATTGCGTGTAAGGTAGGCAAATTCTACAACAGATCCTTACCTCTTTGTATTCACACCCTTATGTGAATCCCCTCCCTTGAGTGTGCATGGTTTTAGTGTCCTACTTCTAATGAATAGAATACTGTAAAAAGTGATGGGGGCATGTTAATTCTTATACTGAGTACAAAAAGGCTCTGGCTCCCTCTTGCTCACCCTCTCTTGCTCTCTCACTTGCTTACTCTCATGGAAGGTAGCTGCCATGTTGAGAGCTGCTCAGTGGAGGGACCCTGTTGAGAGTGACCAATAGCCAGTGAGGAACTAAGGCCCTTGGTCCAAAACCCCATGAGGAACAAAATCCTGCCAGCAAGGATAGGAGTGATGTTGGAAGCTGATCCTTTCTTGGTTGATCCTGCAATCCTGGCTGACAACTTGATTGCAGCCTCATGAGAAACCCTGAGCCAGGGGACTCAGCTAAACAGTGCTCACAGGAACTATGAGATCATAAATGTTTGTTCTTTTACACTGCTCAGTTTGGGGGTGATTTGTTACACAGCAGTAGATAACTAACAAGGGGCAATCACTAGGAGAGGACCTGGTCACTAGACTGGTGATTTGTGTTTACCTGCAGGATGAATCACCCACTGTCCCCACCCCTTTGGTCCTTCATTCTAGATAGAAAAATTCCTAGGTGGGAGCATTTGATTGGCAGGATTTAGGTCAAGTGCTGAAAAAAAAAGGGCTACGGATGCTATATGGACAAAAAGAAAAAAAATCAGTCTGTTTAGGCTTCCTGTTTGTATGCTTATAGTAATCCTGACTTCTTCTTAGCATTTATCTATGTCACTAAATCATTAAAGTCTTGTCCATTAGACTGTAGGTTCCTGGAAGGCAAAAACGATCTGTGTTGTTCATTACTCATTTCCTTGCACCTAACACATGGCCTAACCCATAGTAGGTGCTCAATAAATGCTTGATAAATGAATGGATGTATGGATGGGTGAATGAAAGCTTGGCACCATTTATTTTATTTTATGCACATTGTCTTTTCAATATTTCCTAAGCTTTTCTTATCATAAAAATCAGCTGCAATGCTTCTTAAAAATTCAGAATTATGGGGTTCATCACAGTGTTGGAATGCAGCCCAGGAAATTATATTTTAACAGTGCCCATGTTATTTAGGTAACCTATAACTAGGGACATCTGTATGGGGGATATTTGTCTCTTAAGGCCTTGTGCCCCTCGGCTCAGCCCACCACTAGCTGAAACACATCTGGATATTTTATAGTCTTTTTCTCTGGGACAAATGACCCTTGTTCTTTACTTTTTTAAATAATTTTTTTCTTTTCTTATATGAATAACCCATAGACACAGACAACAGTGTGGTGCTGGCCAGAGGGAAGGAGGATAGGGGTCTGGATGAAGGTGACTGAGCAATTTTTTTGGAGGACCTGCTGGTCTCCCCCTATAGTCATCTGCAATGTCCTCTTTGCATTCTTTCTGCTTTCTCTATGACCTTCAAACATCGATCCTGTCATTGGACACTGAGGGACTTTTGTGCAGCACTGTGTATGGGGCATCTCAGCCTCTTTAGCACCCATAGGCAGCATTGAGTTACGTATCTCACATCTCACTTAGTATTATGGGGCTATGGGGATGGTGAAAATAGACATGACCTGTTGAAGATGGGCTGAAAATGAACATTAAAAGATGATTATAAAAGAGAGCCATCTGTTAAGTGCCAGATGAACAGTAGAGATGGTGAGTGCTATGGGAATTAATGTAGGGAGTAAGGCCAGCAACTGAAGCATTCAGGGACATCTGTATAGGGGAGGAGTGACTTGAGCTGGGCTTCAAAGAAAGATGATTGAATCCAGTGAAGTAACCAAAGGAAAAAAAAAAAAGGAAAGACTATACCAGGCAGGAAGAATTGAGTGAGAAAAGCTGTGGAGATAAAAATCGCCATGGTGAGTGTTCTGGCTATTACAGTCATCCCCCTGTATCCATGGGGGATATGTTCCAAGACCCCCAGTGGATTCCTGAAACTGTGGATAGTACTAAACCCTATATTCAGGGTGGGGCAAAAGTAGATTTACAGTTGTGAGTATGCAAAACACAGAGTTTATTCTTATGTTATTCTTTATTAACTATTGTATTACTAGAGGCCCAGTGCATGAAAATTCATACTCGGGGGGGGGGGGGTTCCCTCAGCCTGGCCTGCCCCCTCTCACAGTCTGGGAGCCCTCAGGGGTGGGAGGTGACCTGGCAATCAGGGGAAGCTGACACCCTCATCACACCTTTGCTGCTGCCACTGCTGGCAGCGCAAGCCTCGGCCAGCCCTGGGTGGCTGGGCAGCTGCCATCCAAGGCTTGCCTGCACCTCGGGCCGGCCCTGGGTGGCTGGGCAGCTGCCATCCAAGGCTGGCCTGCACCTCGAGCATCGACTGGGCAGCTGCCATCTGAGGCTTGCCTGCACCTCGGGCCGGCCCTGGGTGGCTGGGGGGCTGAGAGGACTGGGCACCGCCATCTTGTGGCTGTGGGCACTGCCATCTTTGAGGGCATGGCAATCAATTAGCATATTCCCTCCTTATTGGCTGTGGGTGCTGCCATCTTTGAGGGCGTGGCAGTCAATTAGCATATTCCCTCCTTATTGGCTGTGGGCACCGCCATCTTTGAGGGTGTGACAGTCAATTAGCATATTTCCTCCTTATTGGCTGTGAGCGCTGTCATCTTTTTGATGGCATGAGGGTCAATTAGCATATTCCCTCTTTATTAGATAGGATTGTCCATATGAACAATTGTAAACCTACTTTTGCCCCTACTCTGTATGCTCTGTTTATTCCTGTACATATGTACCTATGATAAAGTTTAATTTAAAAATTAGGCACAGTAAGAGACTAAAAATAATAAGTAATAATAAAATAGGACAATTATTATAAAATATTGTAATAAAAGTTATGTGGATGTGATCTCTCTCTCAAGATATCTTACTGTGTTGTACTCACTTTTTCACTTTAAAGAATAACTTCACGGCTTCTCTTTGTCATATCCAAATTGCCAGCATCACTACTCTTACACTTTGGGGCCATTATTAAGTAAAATAAGGGTTACTTGAACCCAAGCACTGCAACACCAAGACAATTGATCTGATAACCAAGCAGGCCATTAAGTGACTAATGGCTAATGGGCAGAGAGCGTGTGCAGGGTGGGGCGGGGGGGAGAGATACGCTGGACAAAGGGATGATTCACACATGGGCAGGACGTAGTAAGACGGTGAGAGATTTCATCACACTGCTCAGAACTACATGCAATTTAAAACGTATAAATCATTTCTAGAATTTTTCATTTAATATGTTCAGATCATGGATGACCATGGGTAACTGAAACCTTGAAAAGTGAAACCGCAGATAAAGGGAACTACTGTACTGTGTAATAATTCACCCCAAAATTTAGAGGCTTAAAATAACAACAATTAATATATTATCTCTTGTGGTTTCTGTGGGCCAGGAAATCAGGAAAGGCTCAGCTAGATGGCTCTGGTTTTGGGTTTCTCATATGGTCACAGTGAGTCAGTGGCTGAGCTGAGATGGGATGGGGGTGGGGTGGCTGAAGCATTGGGAGCTAGCTGGCAGGGTCTCTATCTCTCTTTCTCTCTCTCTCTCTTTCTCTCTCTCTAGTCTCAGGGCCTGTCCTGTGATCCATCTGTGTGGATTAGCTTGGTCTTCCCCACAGGTAAGTCAGCTGGCTTACATAATGGCTTAGGTATCCACAGGTGAATGTCTAAAGAGACCCAGGTCTAGCCTAGCCTCAAAGTCAAATAATGTCATTTCTGCTGAATTCGATTGGTCAAAGCCCACCTAGTTTGAAGGGGAGGGGACATAAACCCCACTTCCCAATGGGAGAAATGTTGAAGTCACATTATGAGAAGAGCATGTGGGTGAGAGAGATTGTTGTGTTCCTCTTTGGAAAATGCCATCGATCTACCACAGCAAGTTTGAGGAACGTGTAAGAGACCATCTTGGCTGTACCAAGAGGTCTGTGATGATTCATTTTATGTGTCAACTTGACTGGGCTAAGGAATGCCCAGATACCTGGTAAAACTCATGTGTGTCTGTGAGTGTGACTCCAGAATAGACCAGCATTTGAATTTGTGAACTGAGTAAAGCAGATTGCCCTCCCCAGTGTGAGTGGGCATCATCCAATTCTTTGAGGGCCTGAATAGAACAAAAAGGTAGAGGAAGGGTGAACGCTCTCTCTCAATTTGAGCTGGGACTTCTGCTTCTCGTGCCCTGGGACATTGCTGCTCCTAGTTCTCAGGCCTTTGGACTCAGGCTGAATTATACCACCAACTTCCTGAGTCTCCAGCTTGCCAATAGCAGATTGTGGGACTCTCATCCTCCATAATCATGTCAGCCAATTTCTAGAATAAATCTCTATTATATATGCATATACATATATATAATCTCATATATATGTGTGTGTGTGTATATATATATATATATATCCTGTGTGTGCGTGAGTGTGTGTGTGTGTGTGTGTGTGTGTGTGTGTGTGTGTGTGTGTGTAATTGATTCTGAAGAAACCTAACACAGGGTCCATATGGTGGTTTGAGGAATTAAGCTCATAGAGATTGGAAGGGGTGAGCTTTTTAGGAGGAATGAATTTGGACTTGGTCTGAAGGCAGAGAGAACAATGAAGGTTTGTGAAACAGGAATGAGATTTTGGGGAAAGTAAAATTTGGTGCTGCTTGAGGAAAGTATGGAGGAAGGAGAGAGCCATTTAGGGATGGGAGCAACATCACATTGTTGAATCAGCTTGTGAGCATCTGTGATCCCTGGGTCTTTTTCTTCTATGCCTGGGTGCATTACTGCATTGGAATTGCTTTTCCATCTCTCCCAATGTCAAAGTCAATTGCTTTTGCATCTCCAAAAATTTTGTAGGTTTTTTTTTTATTTGGCCAGGTCATGTTTTTCCATAGGTCAAGAGCACTCTGAGGGTCTCTTCCTTTCTCCTGGAGTATTAGAAACTACCCCAAATGCAGTGTTATATGCAGTTTTGATGCACACACTCTAGGTCCCTCTGCCTGGGTCGTGAATTGACCTAGATGAGTCTGGCTCTGATTTCAGTAGGCCTCGTCTGCCCTGATGCCAGACTGTGAGCAATCTCCCACAGAGAGAGCCCCTAGTACTGGCCCTTCCTGACTACCTGACTTGGTAAAATAACTTAACCTCCCTGAGACTAATTTTCTTTATCTGTAAATGGAGATTATAATGGGACCAATGTGCTGAGGCTTTAGCAAGATAAACCATGAAAAGCACTCAGCTCAGAGCCCAGCCTCTAGTAGCCTCTCAATGAGCATGAGCTGTTATTACCAAGATCTGGAAAGTATCGTCCAGGATCAAAAGCTCCATATGGTGTGGTAAAAAGAGAATAGGGTCCACAGTCAGATATCACATTCAAAGTCTAGCTGGGCCATTTGCTAGGAGTTTGACTTTGGGAAAATCACTCTCTCTATCCATCCATCTATCCATCCAACCACACAAAACCTATTTTTTAAGTATTTTTCTGCCTGGAAGTGAGTTCAGTGCTCAGGATTTATAAATGGATAAAGCCATCCCAGCTCCTACCTTCATGGAATTTACAGTCCCTTGGGGAACACCGATGTTGAACACCTAGTAACCTGTAGGTTGTGTGCTCATGATGGAGGAACAAGGTGCTAACCCAGTGATTTTCAACAAGGGATGATTTTGCTTCCCTCAGCGGACATTTGTTAATATCTGGAGATATTTTTGGTTGCACAACTTGGGGGTGCTACTGGCATCTGTGACCCTTGGGCCAGGAATGCTGCTAAACATTTTATAATACACTGGAGACCCGATGCACAAAAATCATGCAAGAGTAGGCCTTCCTTCCCTTGGCTGCCAGCACAGGCTTCCCTCTGGCACCCAGGACCTGGGTTTTGCTCCAGCCACTGGCAGGCACCTGGGACCCAGGCTTCCCTCCAGCCCTGGCTTTATCTGGAAGGACGTCCAGAAAGATGTCCAGTCTAATTAGCATATTACCCTTTTATTATTATAGATAGGTTAGCCTCCACAACTAAGAATTGTGCAGCCCCACATGTCAAAATTGTCGAGGCTGAGAAACACTATAGGAGCTCATGGCAGGGAGTCCTCAACTAGTAAGGGAGGTGGAATGTCAGAGTAGGCTCCCCTGAAGAAGTGACATTAGAGATCTCAAAGACAAATTAACTAGTCAGTGTGAATGTATGTGGAAAGGGAGCTTGTGGGGTGGAATAGTGTTCCTGGCAAGAGAGAGCAGAAAAGTTAATTGCTCCTGGAATATAAAAAGTGCTGGGGGTTGGGAGGTACTGATGATATTGCACAGGTGAAGCACATGCTACAGGAAAAGTCTAGCATTCAGTGGGCCAGGCCCTGGGCTGAACACTTCACATGCATTATCTCATTGAATCCTCACTGCAGCACTCTAAAATATGTGCAGTTGTTTTCCCTTTTACAGCTGCTTTACAGAAATGACAGTTTTAAGGTCACGATGCTTTTGTTGCCACAGAGCCTGACACCAAACACATCTAAGTCCAGGCACCAAGGAGGAACTCAAGTTGTGTTTGTTGATTGAGTAGGTGAGCAAAACCAACATAAAGCACAGCTGAGTTAAACAGAGAGGACTGTCCCGTTGGGCCTGCAGCATTGAGGCAGAGCCACACCTGTCTGTCATTTAGGCAAGTGAGGAAATGTCCCTGTATCTGCATGGCCCTGAATGTCCTGTCTTCTCTTGTTCCTTCTTACCCCCTCAAAGGAGAACACATTCCAGAGGCCACCTTCATTCTCAATTCCCTGTCCTGTCACCTCATCACAGGATGTGGAATTGGCCTGGCATGATCTGCTTCTCAAAGGCCACTTCATAGCTGTGGGATAACTGAGGATACATCTGCTGACCTACATTGTGCCTTTTCACAGCATGGCCTGTGGGATCCACAGCAACCCACAAGGAGTTCACAAAAGCGTAGGTTCCCAGACCCCATCCCAGGCTCTGAGGGCGGGGTGCAGGAAGATTTAACAATCTGTAGGTTGTAGATTTTCACAGTATCCTCAGATGACTTTTAGGTAGGCTAAAGTGTGAGAAATGGCACCATGAACCAGCAGAACAGCCAGCATTTGGTATGCAGCCTGCATCTACAGAGTGGTCCCAGCATGTCCTACATTTGTTGAGACCTGTGTGCTGGGCTCCAAGCTAAACCCTTCCTTGCATGGCTTACTCAGGGATCTGTGTGATGTACTGGTACTACTCCCTTCATTTTACAGATGAGGAAAATGAGGCCCAGAGCATTGGCGTGTCTTTCTTCCATCCAAGCAGCCTGATCTGTGGTACAGAAAAATACCACCTCATTAAATACAAGTGCTGAAATCTGTGGGCTGGAGGAGTTCATTTGTTTGAGCTCACCTTGCTGGTTGTGAAATAGCCCAGCTTTTTCTTTTTCTTCTCTCTCCCCATCCCCTCCTCGCCCCCCTTCCTCCTCCCAGTAATTTACCCAAGAGAAAGGCCCCTAGATGTTATTGAAATGAATGAACTGGGGGAGATATTGTGTGAATCCAGCTCCAAGGGAGGAATGAGAATCAAGAAAAACCCAGTGAGGAGCTAGGACAGTGACCCGGCAGGGCTGGCGTCCTGTGCAAGGGAAATTGATTCTCTGAGACCTCCAGGCAAAGCAGTCTTGCACCCAGCAAGAGTGATGCCATTAAACTTGTCTGTAAACACTGGATCTTTGCTTAGCTGGGCTGGGTCGTTTCTCTGGCACCTGTCTGCAGCCTGTTGACCCTCCATCCTCCAGGCCACACCCCCTGGTTGAGTGTCCCAGCTTACACAGCATCTCCTGCACTCTCATCTCTTCCATTCTAGCCCCTGCAATACAGCCAGATGGGTCTTTCCACAACACAACTGGAACCATTGTGTCCCTCCTTGCCCATCACCTGCCCACTGTCTCCCCTGGCCAGGGCCCCTGCATTTGGCCCCAAACCATCTTTCCCCACCATTCTCTCCAAAGCACAGTCCCAAGGGATTTCATGGCTCACCTGGAGGAAGTTGGGAAGAGCAGGGTAGAATGAGGTTACTTCCCTATGGGCCATGTCCCCCGATAGCTTATGGCTCTATGGCATGAAGAAGGGCAGATAGACTGATCCACAAATACATGTAATGTGCAACAACAACCCTTCCCTATGTGCAGGACATGTCACAATGTCACACCCAACCATGAGTGAGGACAATAGGGGCCGGTGCAGGGAGGGCCTTGTTGAACCCTTCTATGACCAACCTGAAGACAGCAGGAGCATAGTTCTGCAGGAAGAGCAGCCAAGGGAGCACTAACTCCGTTTGCTGTGACTGCTCCACTGACGAGCTGTGTGGCTGTATGAGTCACTCTGAACCTCATCTGCGCATGGAGCTTGTGTGACTCCTCTCCCACAGGGTTGCTGGAAGGATTTTTGTAAGATAATGTGTGTGAAGGTGCGTTGCATACTCTGAATGCTTGGTGCATGCAGCACACTATTATCAGGCATTATCAAAGCGAGCTGGCCCTCTATCCAGAATCCGAGATCTCCAAATCCTTTCACTTTAGCTGCTCCCCAATAATGGCCTGCCTGGTAGGGCCGGCTGTGTTTCTGATTTTGACTCTCAGGCAAACATCGATCTGGGGTGTGCTTTGTGAGGATGGATGAGTGAACACCCAGCCACTCTTCAAACTGGAACTGAGCCTTTAAATGATTAATGTATTCAGGCTGCAAATAGTACCTTACATCCCAGTGCCTCCAGGATGCTTGGAACATCCTCAGCACTTTGGAACATGAGGCGAAGCAGAGATGTGGCTCTGTTTGCTAAATTTAGGGTTGGGTGCTCCTTTGTGTAAACAGGATGCTACAGAGTTGGGGGCAGGACTGGTCTCCTCTATTCAGGTGGGTGTGAGGTTTTGTTTCCTCCCTGGTAAACTGGAAAGAAGCCTGAGTTAGGAATAAGAGACATGGGCTTGGGTCTTAACATTCTCTTCAACTGGTTGTATGACTTCTCTGAGTATTGGCTTCCTAACTTGTAAAATGGAGACATCACTCTCACACGGAAAAGCTTTTTGGAAACTAAGAAGCAAGCACCCGGCAGGCACAAAGCTTCTGGGTTTGTTTGTAGACTCTGTGTCTTGAGGAAAAATTGCATGGTGGGATCTATATGCTCTTAGGCTCACTTATGGGGCATAATGGGATGTTGATTAGCTCCAAGCTCACCCTTGTCTCTGATCCCAGGGCAGCTGACTTAGGGCTTCTGGATCTAAATGATGCTGCCTTTTTTTCTCTTCACCACTTAGTTCCCTGGTTAGGCCTGACACATAGTAGGCTTTCATAAAAATGGTCGTTGGATGGATGAGGGCACCACTGCAGTGATGAAAACTGGATCACCCACCCAGTCCCACAAGGAAAGTGTACTGGATGGAAACATCTCAAATAGACTGCATCTTTCCTATTAGTGACCACTGCTTCTGATCCCGCTGAGGACAGGGATAGTGGTGTGGAATTACATATTATTAATTTCATTTATATGTCAATTTGGAGCCTGCCTTGCCTGAGCTCCACCACACAGAAACATCCATGAACGTGAGTGTCACCTGGAACGTCTTCACATGAGAACAATCGCCCATGCAGACAAGCAGAAGCACATGAGTCATTACCACCACCTCCAGGGCTATAGTCATCACCTCAAAATCTTGGAACAACCAGACCCCTGTACACACACTTGCCTTTTGTTTCTCCCTCTAGTCTGGTTCACTGTTTTTCACACTTGACTGGACCTAAACCATTGCAACAGTAGGATTTTTCCAGGGCAAGTTTGACCCTGCCTCATTCACCCACCTTAGGCCCTGTCTTCCCTACCACCGCAGTACATAGTCCTGCTGTACACAACTTGATCACTGCTGTACCCTAGGCACCTGGTGCAATCCTTGTATAGATGATTGATTGATAGGTAGCTAGGTAGGTAGGTAGGTAGATAGATAGATAGATAGATAGATAGATAGATAGATAGATAGACAGATAGACAGAGTCATAATTATAGACATAGGTATATATAACTGCTCAGTAAATGTTTGTCACTTGATTTACTAGGTATTAATTAACAGAACAGATGGACGTTTGAAATCTCAGGGGCTTGGTATTATAAAGGTATATTTCTTGTTCATGCAAAGTCTCTTCTCTATTCAGTGATTCAGGGTCTTCCTGGCTCTGTAATCTGCACTTGTAGCCACACAAATCTCCATGGCACAGAGGGAAAAGAAGGAGGAGGTGCATCAGCTCTTATCTGTGTCAGCCTAGTAATGCACACATTCCCTTGGCTTACAGTCCATCAGCCAGAGTAGACATGCAGCCCCAAGTCAATGGCTAAGGGCGCTAGCAAATGCAGGGGAGCCCCTGGACTATTTGGAGCACCCTAGTTACTATGCCATAGAACTAAGGCTTGACCAGGATATGACCCTGGATTAACCCAACCTGACTTTCTGAGTAGCTGTGTGTGCCAGGTACTGCATGAGGGGCTTTTCCAGCTTTTCCCTCATGCCCTTCTCCCAACACTGCAGAGAGGCATAAATGAATAACTCCATGTAGCGGATGAGTAAACTGAAGCTGAGTGTAGTCAACCACTTGTCCAAGTTCACATAGCCACCAAGTAGCAAAACCATCATTCAAACATGGGCTTGCTTTTTAACTCCAACCCCAGTGCCTTCTCTACTGTCGTCTAGATGTTCTATGAGCACAAATGGTCAAGGGGCTTCAAGACAAAGAAGAGGGGGGACCTGAGAATATGTGGGAACATGGGCAGGGAGAAAGGATGTAAAGGGTCAGATGTAGCCAAAGGAATACATGTGCTGCCATCTTTGTGTGGTATTGTTCAGGAAGCAAGCACTAGACTTGGAAAAACAGCTACTTTTGTAAAGAGAGGTGAAGACAGGAGATGCCTTATAAATGTGACTCAATTTATTGACTGCCTCTCACAAAAGTCCCTTGGACACTCAAGAGAGTCATTTAGATTTTGCCTCATCTTTGAGAAATGAGGACTGTCTCACCATGCTTTCAGGTCATTTTTGAAATGAACATTTCTTCTACCCCACAGAGAACTCATTATTCAGAGTTCTTTTTTTTCCTTGTCAACTTATTTTTTGGTCTGTTGGAATCCCAGAGGGGATAATAAATATAAACAGTAGGAAGCGAAACAAAAGAAAAGAGAAAAAAAAAGAAAGAGACAGGTTCAGTATTCAACAAACTACCTTTAATAAGTGGGTTCAGTATTGTTAACAGGTCTTCATCTGCTCTCAGAAAACCTTTAAGAGGTCTGTTCTGAATACAATAACCTCAATTTGAGTTATGGAGTTGGGGAGAGATGATCCATTTTTATATAGGAGAGCCCTGTGGTTTGGATCAAAACCTCTGATATGCTATTAGACTTGGCCAACAACTACTCAGCCCAGGGCTGTTTGAAAACTTGGGGAGGCAGCTTCATTAAGCAGCTCTGCTGAGTGACTTAAGGAAGACCATTTGGTCACTGGGCAGCTCTGACCATGAGAATGTTCACTTTTCTATTGACTCCATATCCGCCTTCCTGACCCTAGCACCTAAGTGCCCTAGTTCTGTCCCATTCTTCTTTCCTGGGACAAACTATAGGGGCACTTGTTTTATCAAATTTCTCACAGACATAAAAAGTTGGTCACTGAACTATTTCACAGGACCTGAATGAAGCCTTGAACTTCATTGAATGAAGATTTCAGGTTGTGTTACATCAGGTTGTAGGTGGCAGCCACTGCAGGGAAGTGTGGAAACCTAGAGGACAGAACTTTGGTCCCAGGACCACGAATGTGGCCTGCGCATTCATGAGTGTTGGTTGCAGGGAGCGGCATGGAGTTGCAGAAGCTCTTAAATGCATCTCTGTCACTTGGTCGAAGTGACAGCTACTTAAGCCCACCCATGGCTCCCTGTTACCTTCAGATTTCCCCATGCAAGTTGGTAGAAATACAGGATTTGGTCCTGACAATTCTCATGTTGAGGAAGCAGTGCTGCATTCCACAGTCTGAAGGAAGATGCCCATATTGGGCAGAAAGTACAAAAGGAAGCCCGAGAGGACAGAGGCCATCACAATTCATTCTCTTCTGATTTACTTTCCTTCAAATGCTAAAACGGCATTAAAGGAAAAAATAAAACAAGACAAAACACAAAATTGCTTTCATTCTCTATCTTTTTCATCTCTTCCACATGTATACATAATTTTATGTAGTTATAATCAGGGCATTGACAAATTTTGCATTTCTCCTCCTAATGAAGTTTTCCCCAGGGCCCAGCCTCTGGCTTAGTCCCAGGTAGATACAGAGGTGAGGGACTCTGTGCTTGTGTTTGGGCTCTGGCCCCATTCCAGATTCCTCCCCAACTCCTTCTCCTGTCTCCACACCCTCCAACATCCCCAATACCACCCCACCATTCTGCCATAGGAACTTGGCCTGTATGGAGCATGCTTAGTATTTTACTGTCCTGCAAGGTGAGCATAATATCCCTTTTCCTACAGATGTGGAAACTGAGGCTCAGAAGGGAGGCAGCTTGCCCACCAACCAGGCCTTCCCACTCTGAAGCCTGGGGTCTTGGCTACTTCTGAATCAGTCTATCCCATGTTTCTGCTCCAGCCACCTGCCTGGTACCCCTGTTCTCACCTGACAAACATAGAGCCAAACAGAATGACTGACGCACAACCCCTTTAGGATCCAGTTCTTTGGCTCAGGGGTGGAGGTGGGCCCTATACATGATGGGTATATTTACCAGGAGAAAGTCGTGGCTCAGAGTATGGTTAGGCCAGTTGCTTACAGGCTGTGATCTTGGGCAAGTTTCTCAACCTCTCTCTGTCTCAGTTTCCTCATCTGTGAAATAGAATCTATCTCATTTGGCTGTTGTGAAGAATAAATGAGCTGATAAAAGCAAACCACATAAAACAGTGTGGCACATAAATACAATATAATTGCCATTGATGTTGTTGTTATTATTTTATTATTATCATCATCATCTCTGACTGTGACATGTCATTTGTAGGCAGAATACACTCACCCCTGCCCCACTGGCCTCTCTACTACATTTTTTTTTTATTTGGGGGCCGAGGCTTCACAAGTCATAGGATTTTCTGATAGAAAACATTTACTGTAGTCCTACTGTGTGTCAAGTCTTTTATATTCATTATCTCTATTCCTAACAACTAAAACAGGTATTACAACCACCATTTTTTGAAGAGAAAACAAAGATTCAGGCTCCCACAGCTGGTCAGAGGCACAGCCAGGTATTGAACACGGGGCAGTTTGGCACCAGAGCCTGGTTCTCTCTTCCACTTTTCACTGGCAGATAGGGTGCTTACATTTTTCTCTCCTCCTTGGGGGTTCTTTCTGAGGAAGTTCGGTTCTTACTTTGATGGCATGCCATGCTATTCAGCAAGGAAGAGTGGCTTTGTGGGGATCGTGTGAACTGGATCTTCCAGACCATCCCTGCTATTGGCCAGGAAAAGCTGAGAAGACCAGGACCTTGTCCTTGACCGGAGCCCGTGTTCTCAGCACGGCACAGCATGCCTCCCCAGGTCTCTGGAAAATTCTCTTGGGGAAGCTGGATATAAGAAGCTTCTTCCATTCTTTCCTCCTTTTGCCTTCTTCATTCATCACCAAATATTTTTTGAGCCCTACAATGTGCCAGGCCCTATGATAAGTGCACAGTATGTCTCTAACCCCCGACCTAGTGCAAAGGCCCTGAGGTGGGAGGGAGTTTGGTGTGTTGGGATAGAGGGGAGGCCAGTGTGAGTGGCGCTAGCTGAAGCTGGGAAAGTGGGAGAAGATGAGCCTGGAGAGGTGGGCAGTGGCCAGACCTTGGTGGCCTCCTCTGCTCTGAGGTTATATTCTAAATGTAAATGCCCTCGGTTGTTCTGAGGCTGTGAGACCCACTGTGAGCTTATTAGTGGCCCCACCTATGCCTGCTTCCCTCCTCCCCCCCACCCTGGGGCCCTCCATTCATGTTCCAACCACCCCTTAGCTACTCCAGCTAGAACTGTAGAGTCCTCCTCTCACTTCCCTCACCCTCATCATCCATCATCTTATCTACTTCCCCTTCTACAAGTTTCTTCATTACATCCCTTCCTATCCAGCCTTGGGCCCCTCCTCTGGGTCAGGGTCCCCACTCTCTGTATGAGCTTGTGATAGTCATTCTCTACTGTCTCCATCCTTCACAAACTCCTTCAAACTGAAATCAAGCTGCGTCACTCTCCACCTGTAAAACCTTCCAGTACTCCTCAGAGTCTGTGCTGTGCTGTTCAATACAGTAGCTGCTAACCACAGGTGACTACTTGGATCTAAGTTATTAAAGTTAAATAAAATTTAAAATGCACTTCCTTAGTCATGTGAGCCACATCTCAAGTGCTCAACAGTCACATGTGGTGCCATATTGAGCAGCACAAATATAGAATAGTTGCCTCATCACTGAAAGTTCTGTTGGACAATGCCAGACTTTATGAGATAAAATCCAAACTTGTTAGCCTGGTATTTAAAGCCTTAAACAATCTGGTCCCATTTGGCTTGTCCCAGTTCATTTCCCACCAGCCCTTCCTGTGCACTCTCAGCTCCAACCACATCACACAACTCTATGATTCCCAATCATACTTGTGTTAGTGTTTCTCATGTACCCTTCTAGAGTTTATGCAAGTATGTGTTGCATGTGTATGTGGACATGTCTTTGTGTGTGAGTATATATACAGTATATGTGTATACGTATATGTGTGTGTCTATTTTCTTGTCACCCCCCTTTCTTATACAAAAGGTAGAGTACTAAGGCTTCTTTTGGGGGTGTTTAAAGTGTTATAAAATTAGATTACAGTGATGGTTGCACAACTCTTTAAATATACAAAAAGCCATTGAATTGTCACAGTTGAACCTAATGGCAGACAAATTATATCTCAATAAAATTTGAAATTTTTCAAAAAAAATAAAAAATGTTTTAGATTTAGAATACTGCATATGCTGATACAGACTGTTTTGCATCTGCTTTTTAAAAAATTTCACAATATAGCCTGGAGCTCTTTCCCAATCACTGTATACAGAGCTTCCTCATTCTTTATACAGCTGCAGAGTATTCCATTGTGTAAATATTCCATCTGATTTACCATAGCTCCAGCTGATAGACATTTGGGGTCATTCCAGCCTTTGTTGTTCTGGACAATGCTACAGGAATAATGTTGCATGTGTGGGCTGCTGTATTTGTAGAACAACTTTCTACAAGGGGGATTGCTGGGCCAAAGAATAGCTGCATTTGTTATTTTGACAATTATTGCAAATCTCCCGTCATAGAATTACACTGGGAGTACCTATTCCCCAAGATTCACCGACAGACTTTTGAATGAATTATCAATTTACTTTTAAATTACATTTAACTTAAGAGTGGGACTAAGCAGCTTTTTCATATATTTAAGAGCCTTTTGGGTTTATTTTGGGGGGAACTGCCTGTTCATGTCCTTAGCCCATATTTATTATGTTGCTGTTGCTGGTCTTTTTTATCTTGATTTCTAGAAGCTCTTTGTATATTGCAGCAATTACCCTGTCTGTGATATAAGATACACCTTTTTCCCAATTTGTCATTTGCCTCTTGTGATTTTACTTATGTTTTTGTTTTCCCACATAGAAATTTAAAAGGTTTTTAAAAAAATCTTGATAAATGTACCAATTTTATTATTTCGGCTTTTGGATTTTGAATGCTAGAAATAAGTTACCCATTCAAGGTCTTAAAGACATTTGTTTTATTTTGATACTTTATGGATTTATGTTTTTGCTACTAAATCAGAATTTTATCTACTTGATCCACTGAGTGTATGGTGTGGTGTATGAATCCAACCATCTCTTTTTCCAAAGGACTACACATTCATCTCAACCTCATTTATTAATAAGTGCATTTCTTCCCCCACTGATTTGAGATATTGCCTTTACCATGTACCAACCTTTATCACGTATCAACCTCCTGTACAGATTTGACCTTATTTCTGGACTAATCTGTTCCATTGGTATGCCTATCTCTTTATGTGCCAATACCAAACTTTTAATGGTTAAGTTTTATGGTATAAATATGATTTAAACCCACCTCCCCATGATACTTTCCAAGATATCCTTAAACAAATAAAACCGGCTTCTCCCTCTGCTCTGAATCCACAGTATGTCTCTGACCCCCAACCTACTGCAAGCTCCTTAAAACAGGGCCTTGCCCTTTATGACTGTGACCCCAAAGTGCTTGGGGTAGGGCCTGACACAGGGCAGGTCACCAGCATCACATTCATCCCTCTCGTCACAGTGTTAACCTTCAAGCACACAGGGTTCTGGATTCCCAGGTGTCAATTGTTTCTGCGTTTGAAAACGAAGATATAACTTCCCTGCCTCCAACCTTCTGGCATTTCTCCCAGAGTCCCCCAGATGTCTCAGGACCCAGCCTGTGGCTCTGCAGAGAACGTGGGCATTTTCAGGACTGGGTGCTCCACTTTAGGCCCTGGATGCTCAAGAGCCCTCAGGGACTGGCCTCCCCTCTCCTCTCTTGGACTTCATGGCCCGTTGACCCCACTGTTTCATGTCCACTGGGAGGTTCCTTCCTTTTGCAGAGAGAGTGGAGTTGGAGTCTTATTATTCTTTCTTTTGTCAGTAAGACAACAAGGACACTTTGCCCTGCCTTTGTTGTCCACTCTGCCCTGAAGACTCTGCAATGGAAAAAAAAACTTTTTCTTTTGATCCTAGAGATATTTTTACAAGTCTGGGCCAGTTCCTGACTATCAGCTCTTTTTACACATCAGGCCACTTTTAGGGGCTGACCAGCATTTAACAAACAGTTCTGAAGCCTATCCTTATAGCAGAACCCATTCGTTTTCAGCAAGGAGCCTGCATGGACACAGAAAAACAACACCAGTATAGCATTGAGTACGATGGGGTATGCACTGTGTGGTCTTTCTGGGTTTCTGATGCAGCTGGTAGCACAGTGTGACATTTTCTCAAGCTAAGGTGGACCTTAAACCTGTCTAGGCCACTTCATCCTCTCATTTTGTCCATGACATCACTGAGCTTCAGGGACGTGACAACACTCCAGATTCCCAGGAAGCCAGACACAGGGCTGAGAATTGGGACATGGTTCTCTGGCCTTTCACCAGCCTTACTGTCCTCTCCCTGTCCCTCGCTCCCGTGGCTAGATACCATAAACCTCCAAAACATTTCCTTATTCCCTGTATTCCCCCCCACACCTTGACTGCTTCACGGGGGGATCCAAGCCAGCACAATTTCTCATCTGCATCTTCTCAGTTTCTCCTCATTGCTTGAGATCTTTACAAAATGCCATTCTGATCAGATCACCTTCTTGCTTAGTAACTCTCAAGGGCTCCTTATTACTTTTTGCTAATTATTTAAACTCTTTATTTTTGAAATAATTGTAGATTGGCATGCAATTGCAAGAAATAGTAGAAAAGTCCTGGGTACCTTTAGAAACCCAGTTTCCCCCAACATAAATATCTTGAATCACTGTTCCATGTTGCTTTTAAGATAAAGATAGAGATTACTATTCTAGTTTGGCACTGGAATCAGAGAGATCTGGAGTCAAATGCTGGTTTCGCCACTGGCCAGGTGACTTTGGCAAGTCATTTTGCTTCTCTGAGCCTCAGATTCTTTGAGTACAAAATGTACAGTAAAGGTACTCACCTCAAAATGTTGCTTGAGAGTTAAAGAGATAATGCTTAAAAAGTGCTTAAAACAGAGACTGGCATTTTGATTGGCATTCAATAAATGGTAGAATGGCCTGGCATGATATGGTCCTTACCTACCTCTTCTTGCCCACAACCTGCCTTGCTCTCACTGCTCTAACCACACTTCTTTCTGAATCTTCCTCTCTTCTTGCTCCTTCCCCATCCCAGGACCTTTGCTCATGCTTGTCCCTCTTTCCTGAATATTTTTTACCTCTGCACATTATTAACTCTGCTTTAGTCTTCAGTCCAAGCATTCCCTCATCAGAGGAGCCTTTGTGACTGTACAAACCTACTTGCATTCCTTCCTTTACAGTGCTCACAATTTCCTCTTTCAAGGACTTATTTCAGGATACAAATATATAACAATATTTGTTTTTATTTGTTGTTCTCCCCCACCACACTATGAGTATGGAAAAGTCAAGATAATGTTTGTTTTGCTCATCAAAGTATCCCCAGCACCAAGCAGAGGGTGTGGCATTGAGGACGGACAAATATATATTTCACAACTGAATCAATAAGCAAATGTCAGGGTTAGGTAGGGAGAGAAAGTGATGATGAGGATGATGGCGAGATTTTAATAGCAAATATTTATTAAATGTTTATTGTGTGCCATGCAATACACTTAACACTTGGTATGAATTATCTCATTTAATTACTAACATTTAAAATAACCTCAGTCATTCTTTATCCAGATTCATTTTTTTTTTTTTTTTGGTTTGGCTTTCTATCACTGCCTGATATTATATGTTTATTTAGTATCTGATTTCCTCACTAATATAAACTTCGAGAGCTCAGAAATTTAGTCTTTGCTCCCTTCTCTGTCTGTAGAACCTAGAATAGTGTCTAGCACACAGTACGTGCTTAATGATTATCTATGACAACCAGAGCTGATTCCCACAGAGTCATCTGGGAGCTGGTGTAGACAAGCAGGCTCAGAGTTCTGCCTGAGGGATGTGGGGCTGGAGAAATTGCACACTACCAGTTGCTTGTTGAGAGCTGCTCCCAGGGCAATACCTCTCCAGCAGGTCTGGTTTGCTCTGGGAGTCTTCCAAGTCAGACAGAAATTCTCAGGCAAACTGTGGCATGTTTTTGCCAAGGGCAAGTAGTGGGGCACTAGCCAGTGCCTTTTTCAGATGCCATTCAGAATCTCACCATCCAAAGGTTGCTGTATTTTCTCCCAAGATGACATTTAAAAACCACATATTTATAGGCAAAAAGTCATTCCTCCTCTCTCCCCCCAGCTCTGCCGCTCTCCCCACCCACACACTCTTCCTCTCACTTGCTGGGGTCCTAACATACTTCAAGGTCTAGTTTAGATCCCTTTAGGTCCAAGCTGGAGGAAGCCCCAGAGATTACTTGGTGCCCCTTCCAACTCAGTGAAGGGGTTCAGCCTCACTCTATGGGAAGGCATCCTTGTCAGGGCTACAGTCTGATCTCTGGGTGGCCCTATTCTACCCTCCCTAGTCTCATAGAATACATCCTAGTCCAGTGGTCGGCAAACTCATTAGTCAACAAAGCAGCAAACCGCGGCTCATGAGCCGCAGTTTGCCGACCACTGTCCTAGTCCATAGGCAGGGCCTGGAAACCATCCACTCTCTCCCCTGCATTCTCCACAGTTCCTGATGTGACAGGGTTCCCTGCCTCCAACTGCATTCGTTTTTATAGCAGCTACCCCTGGCATATATTAAATCCACAGTCAATTTGAATCCGCAGCATTTTCCATCAAACACTTGCTTCCAAGTGAGACGGCGACCCCCCATCTGAAGCTGAAGGATTGCATCTGCAGAACCACAGGACAGAACAGGCTCTTGGTCCAGGATGAATTTCATCTAGATAAACACAGCCCATGGAGGCATCTGTTTTGCCTCTTCTCGCCATGTTGGTCGATGTTCAGCCCAAGAATCATTCTCTTTCATGGAGAAATGGAGTTGAACACATTTCCCTTATTTCTATCCTCCCTCCTTTTATTTCAAGGAGGGGCTCTGTGCCTACCTACTCTTATTACAGAACCCAGCTAAAATCGCCACTTTTGCTTTCCTTAGCATCTAGGTCTGTGCAAACCTGAGCTTGTTGTCAGTAAGACAACAAGGACACTTTGCCCTGCCTTTGTTGTCCACTCTGCCCTGAAGACTCTGCAATGGAGTCTTCCTATCCCACCAGCCCTTTCGAAGGAAAAGAATTTGTACACACTCATCTTCGAATCCTTCACACCGTGCTAAGGCCTGGCTCACATAGGTACACACATGTCAAATAAATGAATGGGTGAATTCTCTGCCTGGGACCCAAGACCATCTATGGTCATCTTCCTTCTTGCCTCTCATTCCATGTCGCACTTCACACACCCGTACTCCAGCCACATCAGATCCCTCACTTCTGCTTCTCATCCCCCATCTCTGTTGTCTTTCCCTGAAATGCCCTTGCTCCTGCTTTCTCCTCCTCTTGAGGCATCTTCCTGGGGATGGAGAAATGGTAGCTGGCCTGCTGTTCCTCTCTCAATCAGTGTCTTCGCTGTTCATGCCTTCATTTGCTCAACTACAAAATGATCTGAGGTCTGATTCCCCGGAAATAGAGCCTGAAATGGGCATTCTGGTGCATGGAATTTAATTGAGGGAGTGCTCTCTGGAGAAATCTATAGGGGAAAGAGGGAGAAGGAACTCAGGAAAGATGTGGTTTCTGAAGAAGTCCACCCTCAGCCTGATCCCAGGGGGAGCTGGAGGATGAGTTGCTCCATAGAGGTTATTGCCACCTAGGGGTTCCCACCAGCCAAAGATAATATCTGCAGAAAGGGGCAGGTGGGAGTAGCCATACCCACAGAGCCAGAAGCTGGGTGTGCCTGCCAGGTAGAGGGCAGGGGGCATCAGTAGCATCTGCTAACAAACACCTGCCTTATAGAATTGTTGGGAGGATGAAATCAGCATATTTAAAATACTAAGAATATTCCTGGCTGATGTGGCTCAGTTGGTTGGGCAAAGTCCTGTGCACCAAAAGGTTGCTAATTCAATTCACTGTCAGAGCACATGTGTGGGTTGTGGGCTCAATCTCCGCGTGTAGGAGGCAGCTGATCAATGTTCCACTCTCACATAGATGTCTCTCTCTCTCTCTCCCTCTCTGTTCCTCTCTCTCTAGAAATCAATAAAAAATCTTTTAAAAATACTAAGACTAGTCATCAACACTTAATAGAGTTTAGCTCTTGTTCCTATTATTTGTACACTTGCTTCAAAACAAAGCTAAAATTCCACCCCTGAAGTCTTCCTCATCACTATCTAGAGGATTAATTGTTCCTCCCCTGTGCTGCCTCAGCACTTGGTGTTTTTCCTTCTCATTTAAATTTTAAAACTGCACAAGTTAAGCATGGTAGCATTGTTATTGTGTAAGAGTCTAACAGGGCCTGAAATATACTAGTATAGGGTAGACTGTTCTGCTCTCCGCCTGCATCCTCCCCTGAGGAAATTCCTGTTAAGTCTCCACTGGTTGCACTTTTGGTCTCAAGTGTGTCTGGCTGCCTTGTTTTGGGAGAGTTGGGTTTTCCTGGTTGCATTGAGAGTCCCTTACTGGAAGGCATCTGGCTTGTTCTTTCCTTTATCCCCTGCTCATCTCAGAGTCATCCCAACTTTCTAGATCATTGGATGGGGATGGGTGGAGTAGGTGTCAAATACACATTTCCAACCTCCTCTCTTTGGAGATTCCAACTCTGGAGACATGAGTCAGCCTCAGGAATCTCTTTACAGATTCTGCTTACATGTTCTCCAGATATGAGGTAATATAGTTTAGGAATATTGTTTTCAAGGTGGCTTCCATCTGATGAGCACCTTGCTCATTGATTTATTTCAATGTCTCCTGCTTAGTAGGATGATCATTTTGAGTGTATGCATTTAATGACTTTGTGACTAAAATAGTAAAACATGGTCATTATAGAGAATTTGAAAGTAAAGTCAGCTTTATTCCCATCGCATCAAAAATACTTTTGAGGGACTTTCACAGGCCTTGAGCTGACACCATCATTCCCAGTTTTGCTGTTGGCCATTTTGGACCCCTGCCCCTCTAACAGGCCAGCAGGGACCCATGCTTCTTTCTCTTCTGAGGAACTCAGAGATGACATGCTCACTAGCTGGCCAAACGCTAGTCACTTCCTCATATCTTCTTTCTCTTCCCCCCAGAGGAAAGAGGCTGTTTCCCTCATAATTTGCTGCCAGTTACATCTTTTAAGAAGTCTTCAAATTCACGAGTGTTGTCAGGGCCCTGTTTTTAGTGGGGTGGGACTTCTCCTAGGTGTCCAGGTTGTTCCAGCTCCCTCACTCCCAAGTGTGCTTCTGAATGATCAGTGTGACTGCCTGTGTCCTCACTTCACACCCCCATCACCTCACATAAACTTGGCCACATCTGAGTAATTCCTCACCCTCCCCTGCCCATTATCAGATGAGGAAACTGAGACTCATGGTGGAGAGGTAGCTTGCCTAAGTTCCCTCATGTAGCAGTAGGCCTTCCAGTCTGGTTCTGATCCCAATGCCTCAGCTGATTCCACCCCGTTCCCCCGCCCCCCCGCCACACACACACACACACACACACACACACACACACACACACTTCTGTCAGCTACACTGAAGTACTACTTCCACTTCATTCCCATGATCCTTTGTGTCTCTGAGGTGGCCATGATTACATTCTGCCAGAGAGAGAAGGGGGAGTGTGTGTCTGTGTGTAAATAGATAACATTGATCTTTCTCCTTCTAACCCAGAGGTCATAAGCTGCCAACCTGCTGGCCAGAGATCTACCACAGCTATATTGTTTGGTCCTCTCAGAGCTCTAAATTTTTAAAAATTAGTTGATAACATTTAAAGATCAAGAATATTCACATAAAATTTTAGATGTCAGGCTTCTCTTGAAAAAAAAGAAAGAAAACTGGCAGACTAGGTTCTTATCCCTTCTTGGCCACATTAAAGTGGACCTAAGTAGTGGCTATAACAGGGCCAATGTCACAGTCCCCACCGCTCCTTATCACCTCCCCAAACCGAGCCAGTGTCAGCTGCTATTTGTCACCTCACATACATTATTGCTTTTTCTTATTGGTAGATCCCAGGAAAGAAAGCCATCAGTTAGACCAGCCCACCTCAGTATTGCCAGGTCCTTATAGGCATTTGAGTTTGCAGTCCTTACCAGATCACCCTTGCGAATCCTAGAACCTTAGCACACAGTAGGTGCTCAAGAGTAACTAGAGCTACCATTTGTTGAGTGCTTATCCTCAAAGAGGCTATGGAATTTTTCACCCTTTTACCAGATGAACTGATAGGCTCAGAGAGATCAAGGGCATATCTAAGGTCACATAGCTGATGAGTTTTGTCACTGTGACTTTTGTGTGTCATTCATTTTTGCAGAGTTGTCTCATATTTTACAACTTTTCACACCCATTCCTTTTGCCTTTTCAACTTGCCTGCTGGTTTCTGAAGGTTTCATAAAAGAAATAGTAACTAAAGCTAAACCTTGGCACCATGACCGGGCAGAGACTGATTGAGAGAGGGAGAAAAGCGTTTTCATCCAAGGAACAGATGAGAGACAAACATGTAGAGTGCTAAATGTGTATCCAAAGGGGCATTGTGAACTAAGGGGGGAAAGGGGCCAGAGCATGAAAGGCCTTGAATGGCAGCCTGAAACTATAGTACTTCCGAGGGCAGTAGGGAGCTATGAAAGGTTTTAGAGCAGGAGGGGACATGATCTGCTTCTGGCTTCATGAAGGCTATTGTGGCAGTAGGATGAGGTAGAGAGGATGACACTGTGAGAATCCAGAAGAGAGGTGTTAGGTGCCTGGAGCAGAGCCCTTCAACAGAGGGCAGAGAGCAGATTCCAGGGGACTGTGGGCCAGAGGGGACATCAGTAAGGACTTGGTGATGGGAGTGCTGGAGCTGGCCATCTGGAGACACTGCAGTGTCATTAGCTGGGATGGGGGAGGTGGGAAGAAATGTGGGTTGGTCGGGCATCCATGGAGAGATGTCCTCTGGGCACCTCAGAGAGAGGACAGGGCCACAGCAGGAGTTGCAGAGCCACCTGCCAAGCCAGGTGTGGAGCAGTGAGAATGGAGTGCTCTGAGCCAAGAAGAGCCTGGAGATATTTCCTCTCACACCTGTTGGATGTCCTTCTGATCACTGACCTCCAGGCTGCCCCTCTTTTTCCTAAGCATAAGCCTCCAAGAGTGAATATCTTCTGCCCCATCCCAGGGCTGCAGAGCACAGGCCATGATGAATTTTGGCTTCATGAATAGTGGCAAGATCCCAGTCATTTCCAAGAAGCAAGTGATCCAGACACCCAGAGCCCAGCGTTTCCCCAGGCTCCTCATTCACCAAACCAAGGCCTGGGGAGGGGGATTCCCATCGTCAACCCCTCCTGCCCCCTCCTCACCCCCATGGAGGCCCTTCTTCTTCTCTTCCTGCCAGCAGAGCAGTGCATTTGGCTTTTTATAAAGCCAATAAATAAATAAAGCAGGCATGATTAATTGATAGCATGGAGCAGACCAAGGCGCTGGGAGTCAGGTGGCCCGGCTTCCTGGTGGAGCAAGGCTTTTCAGCGACCTGGGGCCTGTGCCAAGAAGGGGAAACCTGCTTTGGGGAGGTGCTTACAGTGTGTGCCTGGCTTTTTTGCTTTTCTTCTCAGGCTGGGACTCTGTCCTGGGCTCCTCCAGGCCCTAGGCCGTAAGCCAGGTTAGAGGCCAGAGGCCAGGAGCCAACAGGTAACCCTGCCCTACCCCCATCCTTTCTCAGTGTCAGTCCACCAAAGCTATGTCTTCCCATATCCCGGCTCCACACCTCAATTCACCCCACACTGTGTGACCTTAGGCTAACACCTCTCTTCTGGATTCTCACAGTGTCATCCTCTCTACCTCATCCTAAGGCTTAGCCACACAGGTTCCAGTTGTGTTGGGGAGCCGGGATGGGGCTGGGGCACCCTGAACCAGGGGAAAAGGTGGAGAGAGGTGTTTCCAAGAGCCGGGCTGATTGGGGGGAGGGGCGGTGGAGTGGGGTAAGTGGCAGGTTCCCATAGAGGTTCCTGGAGAAGACACCCAGGAGAGGCCAGAGACCCCTCTGCCGGCCGCCCCACATGTGCGTTGGTGGAGCGAGCAGGCTGGACAACGCACTCCAGTCCTGTAGGGCGCTCTCCTTGCAGAGTTTGGGGAGGGCAAAGGGGTAGTGCGCAGGGAGGAGGGAGCGGGGAGGAGGGAGCGGGGAGGGGAGGGAGGCGGGCGGAGCGCAGTGCAGCGGCGGCAGAGGCGGCAGCGGAGGGAGGAAGGCAGGCGGGCGGCTGAGGGGCCGCGGCGAGGCGAGCGCGGGCAGCCGCGGCAGAGGATCGCAGCCGCAGCGGGGCCGGGCCGGGCCGGGCGCGCACCAGTGGCGGCGGCAGCGGCAGCATCTCGCTCGTGGAGCCGGCGCAGGTGAGGCAGGGGCGTCAGGTCCGGACTCTGGGCCTCCTCCCCTCTCCCCTGGCTTCCTTTCCATAGGTACTCAGCCCCGGGAATCCCTGCGGGCCAGAGCCCCAACCTACGCCGGTGCACGTCCTGGGTCCCCCTTTGCCCCGCGCAGGCAGGCGCCTTGTCAGCAGTGACCTTGAGCTGGCACCAGGCGGCGGGTGACGCGGGCCGGGGTGGGCGCCTGCGGACCCGGCGCCTGTGAACGCCGGGAGGGGACGCTCAGCGCGCCTTTAGCGCGCAAACTTTCCGGCTCCGAACAGCCCTGAACTGGGGGGCATCCAGGGTGCTAGAACCCTCCTAATTTTGTCCTTCCCAGTTGGCTTGACTTCTCTGCCTGGTCTCTCCCCAGTATTGCGCCCCCTCGCCCTTTATCCAGGCCGCGATTCCTGCAGGTCAGGAACATGACTAGAGCTGTGGACTGTGACCCTGGGCTGGGGGCTTCTCTCTCCAAAGGTGTCTTCTCCCCTGAGTCCCAAGTGTGCGCTGGTGTACCCTCCACCAGGTGCTCTCCACATCTCTAGCTTTGCCTTTTTCTTAAGCCCTTCACCCTGCCCATAGCTCTTCTCTAATCACAATGGGGGTGGGAGAGGGCTGTTCTTGGGGGAGTCCCTCACCTAGTGACACATAGCTCTGAAGCCCCACACTCCCTTGGGCTCTCAGATCCGCAGCTTAAAATTTCAGCTCTGCTTTAAAGGCTCCTTCAGAAAGTGGGCTCAGGCTGGTATCCAGCCCCAGGCCCCCATGATGGATTGATATGTTCCTGGACATCTGGACTCACCCAGGGCCTGGTCACTCTGAAGCCTCCTATGGTCTCAGGAGGAAGGGATGCCCTGGCCTTGGGGTGTGCCCTGGCCTCCTAGAACATTATTAGCCTTGGAAAAGGGAAATGAGGCTCAGAGAGAGTTAGCCAGACTCAAGGTCACACAGCCAGCCCGAGAGGAGCAAGAACTGGGCTTTCTCATTATAATGGATTGGGAGTGATGGAGAAGACTTCTGTTTGGTTCCTACACATGGGGATATGGCTCTGAGGACAATCTGTCTCTTACTATCTCTGTGACCTCTGACAAGTCATTTCCCCTCTCTGACTCACTTTCTCCATGTGTAAAATGAGGGTAGCTACCTCAATAGAGTTGGTCTGATAGCTGAGTTAATGTTCTTTTAAGTTCTTACCATTCATGCCTAGTGCATGGTATGCATCCAAAAATTTTTGGCTACAACATGTGAATTTCCTTTCTGAGCCTGGAAGGGAAATAAATCTTTCCCATCCTTTTCCTTCTGCTTCTGGCTCCTAGATTTATGTGGGTTCACCCCTGTGGCTCTGTGGGCTGCTGGGAGGCAGGCAGTGCCTGTTGGAACCCTGCAAACCTGTGCTCTACTAGTATGTGGAGTGTTGGGTGGAGGCAAGGGTTCCAGCACACTCAAGAGCCTGCTGGCCCACTGGTCAGGCTAACTTAAGCTGTGGCTTCCTGCTGCTTCAATGGGGAAACCAATCTCTAATTTCTATCTGGGAAATGAAGACAAGGCTCTGCTGCGGCTCTAGGAAAAGACCCCCTCTCCATGCAGTACAATGGGAGGAGCATCATTCTCACCTCATCCATCTGACCCACTCTTCTCCTACCTCTGTGAGATATCATTTCTTCCCCCAGAGACACTATTGGCAGCAGAGGAGATGGTGTGGGTTGGGGGGATGGGGAACTCATTCATTCATTCACTCACTCACCAAACCTTGATTTATGCCTTCTCTGAGTCAAGAGATGCTTAGAAATACAGAGAGATTGGCCATATCTGGCAGCTATGACATATCTACCAGGTGCCAGACATTTGCTAGGCACCGGAGACACATTCATTCATGTGATAAATTTTTATTAAGTACTTAATATGTGCTAAGCACAGTTTGACGTGCCAGGGACATGGGTAAATAAAACAGACCTCCTCCCAACTGTCTAGGATAACCATATAATTTGTCATCCAAACTGAGACACTGTCAAGAATGAGAAAGGGCATTATTAATAACTAGAGGCCCGGTGCACGGATTCGTGCACTGGTGGGGTCCCTCTGCCTGGCCTGCTCCTTCTTGCAATCCGGGACCCCTCTGGGGATGTTGGACTGCTGGTTTCAGCCCAATGCCTGCAGATGGCCTGCGGGAATCGACCAAAACCGGCAGTCTGACATTCCCCGAGGGCTGTAGCAGTGCTCGAAGCGGCAGGCAGCCAGGGAAGAGCCTGAGCTAGGGCCCAGGCACTGCCCCGCTCATCCCAGTCTCTTCACCTGCCATTGCTGCCACTCAGTGTCGCTGCTGCAGAGGTGGGAGAAGCTCCTGCTGCCACAGCTGCACTTGCCAGCCATGAGCCTGGCTTCTGGCTGAGCGGTGCTCCGCTGTGGGAGTGCACTGACCACCAGGGGGCAGCTCCTGCATTGAGTGTCTGCCCCCTGGTGGTCTGTGCCCATCATATCAACTGGTCGAGCAGTTGACTGGTGATAACGGTTGCTTAGGCTTTTGTTATATAGATAACACCAGGACCATTCAACCAATTTGGGATATGTGGCTATCCTGTGACCTCATGTGTCCACACCACTGTTAATATTTTGAGCTTGTCTTTTGCCAGGCTCTGTGCTAAGCACTTTAGGGTTATCATCTGATTGAATCCTTACAGTGTTGTGAAGCTAGCTAGTTTACCATCTGTGTGCATCTGGTTACTAGTGGAGCCCCTTCTGCAACTTAATTCCTGGGCTGCACTGCCTCACCAGAGATAGGTGAGTCTCTGCCTCACCAGAGATAGGGCCCAAGGCTACTCTCTTTCTCTCTCAAAGAGGCACATAGACAACTGTTAAGCAGGAATACAAATGCTGTCATAGATATGCCATAGGGGCGCAGATGGAGGGACAGATTCTGCCTGGACGAATCAGAGGCAGCTTCCTGGAGGGGGGACTGTTGATCTGGACCTTGAGTCATGAGTTAAGATTTTGACAGACCGTGCAGATTAAAGGGAGAGCATTCAAGGCCCAGGTTGATAAGGGTTGGAGATGTGGGGTATGTGCACTGTTTGGGGATACCAACTCAAAATATATCTGGATCCACTTGTGACCAGACATGAGTTATGTCTGAAACAGTAGGAGACAGTGAATATTCAGTCCAGGAGTAGTGTGCTATGGCATTCGATGAGCTCAGCATTTCAGAAGGATGCTCTAAAGATGGGCTGTTCTGTGGGCCTGGAGCAGAGAGAATTTGTTGTACTAGATTTCCCTTTGACAAGATTTTCTAGTGCCTGATCTATACCAGAGATTGCCTGCAAGGTCAGGGAAATCATTTTGTTATATAGAGTCACTGCAGAAGAATTTTACCAGCATCTGTAGCAGCAAAAGGGTTTCACCCGGCAAAGTGATTGCCAACAAGAGAAATATTAACCTACTTAAGGGAGAGGGTTTTTAGTAGCACCATTTGCAAATAAATAATATACTTATTATATGTTAAATCTTTTCTCTGTTAAATCTCATAAAAAAAGCTCTAACTTCCTTTCCTTTCCTCCTCTCTATGTCATCGCTGTCACCATATAAATCTGAGAATAATAAAACTATATTTTGTAGTAATGTCTCATTTCTCAAATTTTCATTAATTCAGGTTGGTCTCCTTTCCTCCCTCCCCAATGAAGTGGAATTATCAAATCTTTATGGTATCTAAAAATTTGAACCCATTAATAGAGAGCCAAAAAAAAAAAAGGGTGTCAATTATTGGGGTCTGGGGATTGGAAAAACAGACTAGAAAGGTCTGAGAAGTGGAAGAAAACATGATGGAAGATGGGAAGGAGGAAGGAGTGTGTGGCTTGTGCAGTCAGTCACACAGGGGCCTGTGTTGAGAAGGGCCACACACGTGATTTAATGCTCTGTGGTTGCCATATTGAAATGCTTAATAATTTTTCGCTGGGGGCAGGGGCGGGTGGGGCACATTTTCATTATGTACTGGGTCTCACAAATTATGTAGCCAATCTTGGGAGGGAGAAAAATATAGAGGTAGGAAGTAGAAAAGGAGGAGGGACACCACACAGTGGGGAAAAGGGAGCACATGGGAGGAAGCCCTGGGTGGGGTTGGTCACAAGGCACAGGGAGCAGGGGAAAACATGGGCAGGAGCCTTTATTTTGGTTTCTTCAGAAGGGATTGGGGAAGGTGGGTTTACAGATTTAGCATCGCTTGGTTTGAATAATTTCAGTGGCTCGGGACATAGGGGCTGTCCCTAGCTGTCTAGTACCTGGCACTGGGGTGATTAGGGCAGGAGAATAATGAATGGCCCAGCGTGCAAGAACCCCATAAAGAAAGAAGTGAGGAGGAGTATGGAAGTATGCTGACTCTGCCCCTTCCCACCTGTCCTCACTCCAGCAAGTCATAGAACTTTAAAGTTAAGGTACCCCTTCAGGAGTATCTGGGCCAACTCCTTGATTTCACAGAAAAGGGGAAAGATTGGCCCAGAGAGGGAAAGCAACTTCTCCAAGGTCACACAGCATTCACTTATTCTTTGGTTCACTGTTGTTGTATATTGAATTGTGTCCTCAGCATTTCAGGAGGGGATACCAACTCAAAATATATCTGAGGGAGCTGAGCTAGAATTTGTTCAAACCACTACTTGGTTAGTATTTACTTTTTCTAGAACAGAGTTATAAGTAAAGCAGATCCATCAGACTGAACCAGTTAGGTTCTGAATTCCTGTTTCATTTAATGTCATCCCCAGTGAGTCTGGAACATAGTAGATAATCAATACACAATTGTATAAGTTTCCTAGGGCTGCTGTAACAAATTATCACAAATTGAGGAGCTTAAAACAACAGAAATTTATTCTCTCACAGTTCTAGAAGCTAGTAATCCAAAATCAAGGTGTCAGAAGGTCCACACTCTCACCAAAATCTGTAGGGAAGAATCCTTTTTCCCTCTTCCTAACTTCTGATGGTTGCCAGCAACCTTTGCTGCTCCTTAGCTTGTAGCTACATTACTCCCATTTCTGCCTCTGTCTTCTTTGTATGTGTGTCTCTATTTACAAATTTCTCTCTCTTTATAAGGACACCAGTCATATTGAAATAGGGCCCACCCTAATCAAGTATGACCTCATCCTGATTACATCTGCAAAGACCCTATTTCCAAATAAGGTCAAATTCACAGGTACTCCCACATGTCTTTTGGAGAGGACACAATTCAATATACAACAACAGTGAACCAAAGAATAAGTGAATGTTTATGATTTCAGATAAGAATGAGTTCCCTTCCCCCAAAGTTAATACCAGTTCTGAAGAATCAAGAGTCCTTTAGAAGGTGAAAACAAAAACAGTAACAATGTTTCAATCCACCTGTAGAGAGAAAATAGTCCAAGTGGACACAATAGCATCTCCCACATGCACCAGCCTGCTGGCTTATAATGCTGGCACCATCATTTTCTGATTGTGTCTGTGTGATCTTGGGTAGGTGGTGTCAGCTCTCTGTTTCCTCATATGTATCACAAGAGACTTAACATTTTCTACCACGTGGGAACTTTTGTGAGGAATGACAAAAATTAAGACAAGTTCTTCGAACAGTGCCTGGCACACAGTAGGCACTTTCTAGATGTCAGCATTCATTGCTACCATCATCATCATCTTGTAATTTACAGAGCACTTTTCACATATCTTTATATCTTTCTATCTCTACAGCAAGTCTATGATGTGGCTCAATAAATATCAGTTTCCACTCTAGCCAGTTTGGCTCAGTGGATAGAACATTGGTCCTCAGATTGAAGGGTTCCAGGTTCAGTTCTGGTCAAGGGCATGTACCCTGTTTGCAGACTTGATCTCGGGCCCTGGTCAGAATGTGTGAGGGAGGCAACCAATCAATGTGTCTCTCTCACATTGGTGTGTCTCTCCTCCTTCCTTCCACTCTCTCTAAAAATCAATGGAAAAATATCCTCGAGAAAAGATTAACGTAAATAAATAAATAAATAAATAAATAAATAAATAAATATCAGTTCCCAGCCCTCTGATGTGAAGACATTGCTATCAGATATTTTCTGGTTTCATGGGGCTGAGAGGTTGGGGAGCAGTGACGCGTCAGGCCATGGTAGGGATGGATGTGAGGGGAAGTAGCCAGTATCCAAAAATGGGAAATGGCTTCAGCATCTGTTGCCCAATTGTCACTGTGCTTCCTGGAAGGTGGGACTGATTAGGTCTTTTGTAACCTGTATCCTTAGGCCCTAGCATGTAGTACGTGGTTGATAAATGTGTGATGGATGAATGGATTTCTTATAAAACACAAATAGTCACTTCCTCCACTCCAACAACAATAACAAGACCCTAGGATGTGGCTACCTTGCCTAAGTAGTGATTTCTGTTCACTAAAACTCACAGGTGAGCTGTCAACATATGATCAACTTGAAAAAAATCTGCTTTTGATGTTATTTGAGGGAACAAACCATTGAGGTGAACCGCTGGTGGTCATGTTATAGAACTGAGTGAGTTCTGAGGGGCAGAGGTGTATAGAGGGTCCAACACGTAGGTGGGATATAAGAGGTACTGTGTGTAGTGGATGGGCATTGGAGAGAGATGCCACATTCAACCAAATTTCCCAAATGTTGCCATCAAGGGTAGATAAGAACATGAGGCTAGGAAAGTTCTCTCTCAGCAAATCAGTGCAAAGGACAGCTAGCTGAATTCCAAAAAAAACTGAACATTTTTATTGTGCAGTAATATAATGATGTTTAAGAGTGCATAGGAACACATTCTGGACAGACCTCTTACTAGTTGTGTGACTTTGGGCAAGTGGCTTAGCTTTTCTGTGCTTCCATTTCCTCAGCAGTAAAAAAAGAAAAATAAAAGTAGTGCATGGGATTGTTTTAAGGATTAAGATTTGTGAAGTGTTTAGCAAAGAACATGGATCATAAATATCATCTCCCTCCCTTGCCCTCTTCTTCATCCTCCCACTTCTCCTTCTTTTTAATGTACTGATTTGGTTAGTCATTAGTGATTTTAAAATACTCCCAGTTTCTTACTCTTTAGGCACATGATAAATTGAACTTTCTTACCTCTTTTGACATTAGTTGTAGCCATGTGTCTTCCTTTGGCAGTGAACTTTGAGAAGTGATATGTGTCATTTCTGGGTGGAAGCTCCAATAACCAGCATGCTGTTTACCACTTTTCCCTTTTCCTCCCTTGGCAATTGAGGCAATGGAGCCTCCTTCAGTCTGATTCCTGAGTGAGAGTGATACAGAACAGAACCCCCAGCCAATCCATGATGGACATGTAGCATCACTGGGCAGTAAGCCTTTGCTTTAAGCCACTGGCACTTTGGGCTTATTCATTATTGCAGCATAACCTGGCCCATCTTGACTGATACAGGTAGGGAGTGAGTTGAAATAATCACAATTTGTTTAGAGATATCCATGAGTCTTTTAATACTTTCAAGTGTGATGCCAAAAAGTTTAGTGTTTGAAGGTGAGTAAGAACCACTGTCCTATGAGTTTAAGGCCAGTCTCCCTAGCATGACATATATGGACCTTTCTAATTTCACCCTGGCCTCATCTACTTTTGTCTCCACATGTTCTCTGAGCTCTTCCTGACAAATACACAGCATCCTTGAAATGGGCCACGTGTTTGCACATCTCCAGGCCTTTACTCATGCCCTGTCTAGAATGGCTACGGTGGAGTGGAACAAGTGCATGGCGGGGGGGAAGGGGAGCACTGGGCTTGATCTGTGAGGCACAGAAGGTATAATTAGGACTGAGAATGAGATTCCTGTTCACGGTGAGTTTTCTAGCCATTAGAGCTTGGCCTGGCAGAGGTGGGGTGTCATCAAGGGGGTTCCTGGTTAGCGGAACTAGTGCAAATTCTTCAATCCTGTCACACATGACTTTAGGTGAGATTGGCCAAAGAAGATGGATCTTAGCTGCAATTCTGTATCTATTTTTACCTTTTCAAAATAAAAATAACTTTTACCCCCTGATTATAGACATGTTACATAATGATTATAGAAAATTCAAATAGTATTGAAAAGTACAAAGAAAGGAAACTCAAATAAATGCCACAAAATAGCCAACCTCCAAAAATATTTTATCAAATGTCCTTCCAGACATTTCTCTAAGATTGATAGGTAAATAGAAAGATGGTGTGTGTTTTTTTTAATCTTTCTCACTCAGTAGTAGAGTATGGACATCTTAAATATCAATAAATATACCTCTAATTCATCTTTTATAAGTAGCTCTGCCATAATTGATTTAATGGATCCCTTCCTGATGGACACTTAGGTTGTATTCATAATTTTGCTATTATAGACAACACTGTAACAAACATTCTTATATGTGGACCCCTGGGCATGTGTCCAGGCATTTTCTGAGGATGAATTCCTAGAAGTGGAGTTGCTGAATCAAGCAAAACTGTTTGGAATGAAAGAAGAGAAGAAAGCTGTGGTATGATTAGGTAGAGAAATCATTTCCGGCTTAAGGGCAACCTGAAAAGGGTCTGAAGGAAGAAGGAGGTGAGTGGGAGATTGCAGCTGGGCTGGAAGGTTGGAGGAAGTGAAAGAAGGGGAGAGGATGTGGAGGGAGCTGGTTTAGAGGACCTCAGTTCCCAGTTTGAAATGATCCATTCCCCAGACAAAGGCAAAATGCATATGGCAGTTATAATTTATGTAGATCCAGACAATTATAAGCACTTGGTGTGCTCAGTTCTATTCGAGCTTCATCACCACCTTGCGAGAAAGACCTCTGTTCTCATCTTACAGAGGAGCAAAGTGAAGCCTGGAGAGGATGTGGTGAAAAGAGCAGATAGATGTCCTCATTTTATAGTATGTAGGCTTCTTCACAGTCCTCAACTTTCCTTTGCACAGACCATAGGCTAGCTCATGCCTCCAGTCTTTGCAGATACCATTTCGTCTGAAAGGCCAACACTTCCTCACTCTTGGGAAGGAAGACTGGTCATATGTGACTTCTTTGTGAAACTTTTTTTTATGACCCCCCCATCCACCCCTCCCACCCCTGAAAGCAAGACAGAGTGGGTCAGGGCTCAGAAAGCAGGCCATCACCAGAGCATTAACTATTGTGTTTTAACTTTGAACTAGGGAGTCCACTTTTGGCTTCAGTGAATTGGATTCCCTGACTCAACTGAAAAACAAATAAGACCCTTTCTTATTGCACGTAATCAAAACTTTGCAGGTGCGTAATTCAACAGCTCATCCATGCCATTGAAACCCACAGTCTTGCCGAAACCGGTTTGGCTCAGTGGATAGAGCGTCGGCCTGCGGACTCAAGGGTCCCAGGTTCAATTCCGGTCAAGGGCATGTACCTTGGTTGCGGGCACATCCCCAGTGGGAGGTGTGCAGGAGGCAGCTGATCGATGTTTCTAGCTCTCTATCCCTCTCCCTTCCTCTCTGTAAAATATCAATAAAATATATTAAAAAAAAAAAAAGAAACCCACAGTCTTTCTTTTCTTCTCCTCTGCCATTAGCAGCCAGAAGAATTTCCTATATCCCAAGCATCCCCTGCAGATATCACAGTGCCCAGAGGGCAAAAGGCATCTCTGTGTCTCTTTTATCAGGGAGGATGTCCCAACCAACTTCCCCTGTGTCTCATTGGCTGGAGTTGGGGCACATGGCCATCCATGCCTAACCCAATTACAGCTTAAAATGACCAAGACTGCCCGGCCACCGGCAACCGGCCACCGCCACCGTGGCTCAGTGAACCAGGAGGTGATTGTTTGATTCCCAGTCGGATCACATGCCTGGGTTCGGGGTTGGGGGGTGCAAGAAGCAGCCAATCAGTGATTCTCTCTCATCATTGATATCTCTCTCTCTCTCTCTCTCTCTCTCTCTCTCTCTCTCTCTCTCTCTCTCTGTCTCTCTCTCTCTCTCTCCCCTTCTCCCCCCTCCCTCCCTCTCCCTTCCTCTCTGAAATCAATAAAAATATATTTAAAAATATTTTTTTAAAAAAAGAGAACCAAGACTTATCTCTGAGTCGGTTAGGATATAGTCAGGACTCTTCCAGCCAAAAAGGAGGAGAGAATGACCACTGGAGAGGCCACTCTTGCACTTGTGTACTTGTTATAGGACCCAGAGCCCACCCAACTATGTGCTCACTCTCCTGGCTCCCCTGCTAGGTTGGGTGATATGAGAGAACAGGGGATTGGGGTTTATTTCTTCCCCTGTCCTTTGCAGGTAAGCAAACGGTTTTTCACATGTAGATATTGAGGAAACTATTGGTTGAAAGAAATTAATCAGTAGGTGCTTCAAGAGACTCCATCAGACCTTGAGATTTAAGGATTCTCTGGGTACCAGCAATGCCAATGCTCTGTTAATTTGATGGGTGATTTTTGTATTTTGAAGAGTATATAGGAATGGCTTACATTGTCCTCATAGTTGTGGGGAAAATACTAGAACTTTAAAAAGATGTAGAATAGATGCCCAGAAAAGCAGAACAAGGTGTATTAGGGACTAGATACCATGAAGGGCAGAGGTAAGTGGTGGAGAAAAATATTTGTGTACTCCTCAGAGAGTGGACATGAGTGTGACGGAATTGAGGCAGTGAAGGCACCGACTAGGCCTGAAGGGGACTCATTCCTGAGGGCCTACTCTGTGCTGGGCATCATATTTGTACCTATTTTGTCTCACCCTTCTTGTGTCTCTATGTAAATGGGGAAGCTGAGGCTCAGAGGATAAGGTTGCTTGTCCAATACCACTGAGCCAAGAAGTGGTGGAATTTGGCTGAAAAAGCAGATCTGTTCTGTAAAGCTGGCTCCCTTCTGCAAAGGGGCCATGATGGCCATAAGGGGCCCACCTAAGTCCAATGGGAAATGGAAAGGGGAGCCTGGAAACTGACAGGAGGGCCTAGAAAAGGCTTGGTGCAGTGAAAACACAAGAGAAAAATCCCAGTGGAAGAGGTGTTTATACCAGAATTCAGGGTGGGCTTGAGGAGCCACTCTCTTTGGTATTGAACTTGACTTCAAATCCCTGATCTACCAATTAATAGCTATGATCTTGGGCAGGACACTTCCCTTTTCTATACCTCAGTTTCTTCCGTTATAAAATGATGATAATAGTTAACTATGTGCCCAGTGACTGGCATATAATAAGAATTTAATAAATGGAGTGATTATAATTATCATTACTGTTGTTGCTGTTCTTTTAGAACTTGGGGGGTAACCAGATCTAGAGGTGACTGGCTCTCAGGTATGTCTTGGTCACCATATGTATTGGACCTTGGCTTCATCCCTCCCAGCCTGACTCTCTAAGCCTCACCTGTAAAGTGCGGGGGTTGGGCCCGTTGACTTCTAGCATCCTCCCTTGTTCCAAACCCTGCACTTGTGTGAGGTGGAAGGGGGAGGCTGTGAAGACAAAAGGAATCAGAATAGAGTGAGGGGGATGCCTTTATTCTAGGGAAGCAAAGCAAGGGAAGGGCAGAGAATGGAAGGAAGAACAAGGGGAGCCAGTGGAGGCTGAGCAGCCAGAGAGGACCAGGCAGGTGTGCAAGCCCCAGGCTGGGCAATTTGGAGGCGGGCACAGAAGGAAACGGCTAAAACTAAATGAGGCAGAAGCACATTGAGAACAGCTGCCTCTAAAACCTGCCCAGGTTGTGGGAGAACCAGAGGGACAGGAATCAATCACAGCTCTTCCTGATGCTTAATATCTGAGGTGTGGGGGGCAGGGCTTTGAAGCATGTGTGTTCAAAGACTGAAATTGAATTTCTCCAAAGTTTGCAGGAACATTGCAATTATGCCTGAGAACATGGCTATGAAATCCCCTTGAAATCTATTTTTGGGCACAAGGTTTTATAACCAGAGTCAGAAATTGAGTGGAAGTGTGTGGGAGGCTGACCCTGGATAGTTTCCATGTTTGAGAGGAGGGGAAAGAATATTTTTAACTACAAACACCATGTCTCATAGGGTGAGACTAGGGAGGAGGCAGCCTCACCCCTTTGGGTTTCTTACCCACTGCCATGTTAAGACAGGAACTGTCTTTGACAGAAGTTACTAAAGTCTCTTACTCAGAGTGGGTGGCTGGAGGCTTGGGATTGAGTGATGGAACTTGTCTGAGACTTTTGTGTTTAGGAATAGAGATATCTGAAACTTAATTTTCTAGAGACTCCTGCACTTGTGTACTTGTTATAGGACCCAGGGTACTTTGTCTGGCCAGAGACTTTGCTCTTACACTATTATATCAGTTAGCTACTGCTACGTAACAAAGTGACCAAAACTTGGTGTTCTAAAGCAGTAAGTTTGTATTATTGCTGAATAACCCACAGGACAGCTGGATGGTTTTTCTGGTCCTGGCTGGGTTTCCTCACATGTCTGTGCTTAGCTATTGGTCAGGCAGGTAGCTCTGCTGATCTGGGTGGGCTCTCTCACATATTTGTGGGTTGGCTGGCTCTGATTGGCCTAGGCATCCTCAAACTACAGCCCACGGGCCACATGCGGCCCGCCGAGGACATTTATCCGGCCCTCTGGGTGCCGCTGCCTGTCCTGCTTAGCAGCCGACTCGTCCCGGGCCCACAGTGCACATAGGAATTTGTTCATAGTTTTTTTTTTTAACTATAGTCCGGCCCTCCAACGATCTGAGGGACAGTGAACTGGCCCCCTGTTTAAAAAGTTTGAGGACCCCTGGCCCTAGGATGATTCAGTTGGGATGGCTCATCTCCATTCCATGCTCACCTGAGTTTGTTCACATGGCAGTGGCAATGGCAGGGCTGTGTGAGCCAAGGACAGAAATACACAAGGACTCTAGAGACCCAGGTGTAGAATTGGCACAGTGTCACTTTCAATGCATGCTGTTCGCCAAAGCAAGTTAAGAAGTCACCTCAAATTCAAGGATGAGGAAATATGATGATACCTCTTAATGGCAAAGTCAACTAGAAAAGGCTTGGATCTAGGCAGGCCTTTATCTAGGACCATTGATGCCTTCAATATGCATAACCGCCAGCTTCAGTGTTGGCCTCCAGAGCTGTCACTGCCACAGTGGGTGTCCATCCCTCCTAAAAGTCCTCCTGAAGCCCAGGATTCCCTTGTTGTGCAAAGAGTTTTTCACAAGAGTCTTATTTGTGGAACCAGGAAAATGTATGCCCCCAAACAATGAGAGATTTTCATTCATGAGACTGACAGAAATTAAAAAGTGTGATCCTCTCAAGAATTGGTGAGAACGTGGGGAATGTAGATACTATATACACTGCTGGTCAGCGTTTCCATGCCATGGCCCATTCTGCAGCATCTGTTAGAATTGAGAATACATGTAAGGGTTTAACAGTGGAATACTACTCAACAATAAAAGGGAATGAACTGTTGATATAAGCAACCACCTGGATGAACCTCAAGGAGTGAAAAAGGCCGATTCCCACTGCTTACGTACTGCATGATTCCATTTAGGTAACATTAGTGAAATGACATAATTACAGAGATGGAGAACAGGTGAGTGGCTGTCAGGGGTTAGGGATGGGGAGAGGGGCATGCAGCCATAAAGGGGAGTAGGAGGAGGCCATGTGGTGACGGTACAGTTGAATATGTTGGTGGTGGTGGTGTGGACACAAAGGTACATATATGATAAAATTGCCTAGAGTTACACATAGGCACACAAGTGGCTATACAACTGGTATAATCTGAATAAGCTCTGTGGATTGTACCAATGTCCTTTTCTTGGTTTTGATATTGTATTCTATTCATGCAAGATCTTGGCTTTGGGAGAGGCTGCTGGAAGGGTATGTAGGTCTTCATCATACATTTTCTTGAAACCTCCTGCAAATCTACAATTATTTCCAAACAAAAAGTTAAATGTAACTACACAGGTCCTCTGGCCTGGCAAGCTCACACTATTGTTAGTGTCCATCACAGAGACATGATTCTGTGCCCTGGGAGGCTTATGCAGATGGTCACTGAACACTGTTTAATATTGAAGCGTTGAAAACCACTGGAAATAACCCAAATGTATTCTTTCACCTAATAATCATTTATTAAGCTCCTACTATGTGTCAGGCACTATGCCAGGCTCTGGGGATATAGCTGTGAACAAAATAGTCCAAGTCCCTGCCCATATGGGATTCATGTTTTAGTGATTGTCCTACAATAGGTGATTAAATAAACCACCAAGTAGCTGCGCTGAGGAATTCCATGGTTCTGTCTCCAGAACATATTACTGTGAGGAAAGAGAAAGAAGCAGAATCAGGCATTTAATAATTTATTTAAAGAAGAACAAAGAACCTTAATAGATATTTACAGAACATTCCATCTAAAAATATCAGAATACACATTCCTTTCAAATGTACGTGTTCCATATACAGGATAGACCACATATTAGGCCACAAAACAAGTCTCAATAAACTTAAGAAGACTGAAATCATATTAAGTATCTTTTCTAACCACAGTGGTATGAAACTAGAAATCAATCACAAGAAGAAAAGGGTGGGGGGAGAACAAAACACACAGTCAAATAAAGGAAGGGCCAAGCGTTGGAGTGCACTTTGTTGGCTATTAAGCTAGCCCACCTCACTAGAATTTTGAGCTGTTTTGTTCCTTCAGTTACCCCACATCTGAGCAGGCCTGTCACGTAGGAGGAACTCAAATATCTGTTAAAGGAAAGAGATCATTGTACCCATTTTATAGGTTGGCCAATGAAAATAGGAAGTCCTTAGCAATGATATATTGGCTTTATTCCCAAGAGAGCTGTGAAGTATTGATTGAATACCCTTGATCTTGAGGATACCATATATTTTTCTTTCAACTTTGTCATCATGAGCGCATTTCCTGCAGCTCCAAGTAGTTGTGATTGTCAAATCTTAGGTCTTACTTGTCCACACGGGTAGGTTGTGGAATGGTTTCACACTCTTGTGATTCATGATACAGTATGTCAGGCACACTTGCCTGCATTATGTCATTTAATCCTATTGATCTTGTTTGGGACACAATTGATATTCACGCATTTTCTATGTATCTCAAACCCCAATCCATCCTGTAAGTTTTTATGTACACAGAGATAGATGGCTGGAAGCAGAAGGGTCAGTATGGGACCCAGAAATTCCCTGGAACCTGCATGAGTGCCTTAGAGGACTGGGATGCATTCTCTTTTCTCTCTGCCCCCCACTCAGCTTGTTAGAGAACCCCCTGTTGTCCTGTGGTCCACGGGGAAGGCTCCTCACTCTCAGATGAAGGGCTTCTGCCACCCACTGTGTCGCTCCCTCTCTGTAACCTCCGTGTGTGGTTTAGAACTGAACACAGAACAGACATCTGTGAACTGTTTGCTGGGTTGTTATGAGTTGAGAATGTTTAAAAGCAAGTGCTGAATTTTCAATCACAAGTAACACTTGTATAGCACTTAGCTTTTACTGTAAGAGAAAAGATTGTGTTCATCTCCTTCAAATCACACTAGTTTATGTGATAAGATAACTTACCAGCGAGGAAACAAACACTCAAAGCAACTCACTCACTCATTCATTCATTCATTCATTCACTAAATATGTCTTGAGGGCCTCATGTGAGCCCGTGACTGGTCCTGGACGTGTAGCTTTGACCCAGCACCATCCTCAGGATGAGGAAGCAGGCATGCAGGTTACTCAGTGTCACTGGAAACCTGCATCGTGGAGGTTCACAGTGCTGCCATGCCTTGCTGTCCCTATCAGACCACAAACCATCTTTTCAAGTGTCAGGCAAGCTGCTGAAATATGAAGATGCTCTTGGGGTTACCGAGGGAATCATTTCAAACCCAGGGATCCCCCAGAATGTGGGCATCAGTAGCTGTGATCATGACCTCAACCTGTCCCCTCATCCGTTTCCCTGCTGGGTCCTTGCAAATCATTTATCACTGTGCTGCAGAAAAAAGCTTGCGAGGCCAGACGACTTGTCTGCAGCCCGTGAGTCTCGGCGCCCACAAAGCAGAAATTAATGAATGATGGTTGGGGAGAGAGTCGGGGAATAGGACAGCAGCTATTTTAGGCTCCCGCTGCCAAAGCAGATCCTAATGCCTGCATCTGTGTGTTAACTGTGTCCGCCCTTCGAGCAGAAATCGAAATCACATTGGCTTGATTTTGTTTGCTTGCCAACTCCAAGCTCCTCAAGTTTGTGTGTCTTGTAAAAATATGCAGATTTTGAATTAATAAAAAGAAAATAGAGCTACTGTGAAGATGGATTCTCGTTCTCTCTCTTTCTGACTTACTATGAGTCATCAAAACTTTCTCAGAGCCAGCCAGTAAAATAGACCAAGGTCAGAATGACCTGAGTTCCCATCTTTACTTTTTCACTTTAACTGTCCCTCGACCTCTCTGGGCTTTAGTTTTCTCAACTGTAAAGTGGGGACCAGAAGGTAGCATTGTTAGAGGATTCAGGGAGATACTGTATGGGAAAGTTCCTGGCACCTGTAATCCCTTCCTCGATGTTTACCCCTTATCTATAAGGAAAACCATAACCTCCTTTCTTCCTAGGAAGAATATGGCCTCGGGGTATTAAGGTTTGAGTGTGAGCTGCTGTGTGATTCTGGGGTTTTTGGCATTGATGGGTTCATGAGACATGGAGAAGGAAAGTCTCCATCCTTCTGCCTCAGGGTCCATGCCATGTCTGGGACAGAGAAATGGAAATATAATATTAATTGATTATCAGAATTTTGCTGAGCATCTCCTAAGTGCAGTCCCAATCAGCCAAACCCCAGCAGCAAGCTAACCTTCATGATGACTGTGGGGACTTCCTTGTGAGTTCTGGTGCTGGTCTTTGGTGCTGGGCCCACGCATCATGGAAATGGATCTGAGTTCAATGTGGTTGTTCTCTAAAAAGCAGCAGTTCGTTTTCATGTATAAATCTGAGCACTGCCTTCCTGGGGCTTGGCCGTGTCAGGCTCCAGGTGGATGACTGCTGTGGGGAACCAGGAGAAATGTGAGCTCTCAGGGTGAAGCCCTTGGTGGGGGTGGGTCCAGAGTACCACCGCTGGAGCACTCAGGCCCTCTCTTAGCCAGATGGGGCTGCTGGTCTTGTCCTCCTAAAGCTGCTGGGACATGTGGGGGCCTGGGTAACAGCAAAGGGAACGTAACTTAACGTGGTAGCCAATTGGGACCCACCTCACGGCACTCATGGCCTGGAATGCTTTCCTTCATGGCACAGTCTGTTGTGGTTATTTAGGAAGGTCACTCTCTGAACAGTCCTGTGATGGAGAGATGTCTCTGTCTCCACTTTACAGACGAGACCCCGAGGCTCCAAGAAACTAAGGAAACCTGGAAATCACATAGCCAGCAACTAGAATACAGCCAGAACCTTCTCCCGCCCGTGCTGTTTCCATTCTTATGTTAAAAGAAACATTCCTACTTTGACTAGAAAGTATCTGGTTATGAAGAACTGGACTCTGAGTAGGCCTTCAGAAAGTGCCTTCCACATGGGTAAACAATTCAGTAAAGATTCCACAGGTACCTGCCGAGCACCAACTATGTCAGTACTGTACTAGGTATTTGGGATTCACCAGTGAGCACAGAGCTACACAATAGGTGATTATGGATTGAGTTTAAGAAACTTGATTCAAAGGCTTTTCTAAAATGGATTTGGGCATCTTTTAATTCATAACCAGGTGAGAATTATCAAGCCATGATCTTTCCCATAATTAAGTGAATGATTTTTCTCCGGGAGTCGATTTTGCTGCTTCTCACTGTTGTATGCAGCTGGGCCCTGGGTCCTATCAAAGCCACCTTTCTGTCTCTGGGGGTCATTATGAGAAAATGCATCTATACTTCACACAATTTAATCATTAAAAGGTAGAGAGTTTAAATTCATTTAACAGCTTGAGTGAGTGACTAGAGCAAGTGACTTAAATTTCAGAAGCCTGTTTCTTTATCTGTAAAATGAAAACAGTAGAACCTTTTGTAAGAAGAGACTGAGATATGGAAATATATATCTACTAGAGGCCCGTAGTTACATTTAACTTTTTGTTTTTTTTGCACGGATTCATGCACCGGTGAGGTCCCTTGGCCTGGCCTGTGGGGATTGGGCCGAAACTGGCTCTCAGACATCCGCCGAGGGATCCTGGATTGCGAGAGGGTGCAGGCCAGGCCTAGGGACCCCATCAGTGCATGATTGGAGCCAGAGAGAACTGGTGGGAGGGCTCCAGGGCGTGTCTAGCCTGTCTCACCCAGTCCTGATCAGCCAAACCTTAGCAGCAAACTAACCAATGGGTTGGAGCAAATGCCCCCTGGTGGTCAGAGAGCATCATAGTGACTGGTCAAATAGTCAGACACTTAGCATATTAGACTTTTATTATATATGATGTCTTTTTATCTCCATCCATCCATCCACCCATCCATTCATTACTTAGTCTATATTGGCATGTGTGAGTGCTTTGAGTCAGCTGTTAAGAGTGTGACAGTCCAAGGTTCTACAGTAATGAAAGCTCCCCTGTTGAGCCTCCTATTGATCTTTTTTTAAAAATAAATCTTTATTGTTCAGATTATTACAGGTGTTCCTCTTTTTTTTCCCCCCATAGCTCCCCTCCACCTGATTCCCCACCCCACCCCATGCCCTTACCCCCTGCCACTGTCTTCATCCATAGGTGTAAGATTTTTGTCCAATCTCTTCCCGCACCCCTCACACTCCCTTCCCCCTGAGAATTGTCAGTCTACTCCCTTTCTATGTCCCTGATTCTATTATATTCATCAGTCCATTCTGTTCATCAGATTTTTTATTCACTTGATTTTTAGATTCACTTGTTGGTAGGTATGTATTTGTTGTCATTTTGTTGTTCATAATTTTTATCTCTACCTTTATCTCCTTCTTCCTCTTCTTAAAAAATACCCTTCAGCATTTCATATAATCCTGGTGTGGTGGTGATGAACTTTTTTAGCTTTTTCTTGTCTGTGAAGCTCTTTATCTGATCTTCAATTCTGAATGATAGCTTTGCTGGGTAGAATAATCTTGGTTGTAAGTTCTTGCTGTTCATCACTTTGAATATTTCTTGCCACTCCCTTCTGGCCTGCATGGTTTCTGTTGAGAAATCAGCTGACAGTCGTATGGGTACTCCCTTGTAGGTAACTAACTGTTTTTCTCTTGCTGCTTTCAAGATTCTCTCTTTGTCTTTTGCCCTTGGCATTTTAATTATGATGTGTCTTGGTGTGGTCCTCTTTGGATTCCTCTTGTTTGGGGTTCTCTGCGCTTCCTGGACTTGTAAGTCTATTTCTTTCACCAGGTAGGGAAAGTTTTCAGTCATTATTTATTCTAATAGGTTTTCAATATTTTACTCTCTCTCTTCTTCTGGCACCCCAATAATTCGGATGTTGGTATGCTTAAAGTTGTCCCAGAGGCTCCTTACACTATCTTCATATTTTTGGATTCTTTTTTCTTTTTGTTTTTCTGGTTGGGTGTTTTTTGTTTCCTTATATTTCAGATCTTTGGTTTGATTCTTGGGGTCCTTTGATCTACAGTTGAATTTCTGTATATTCTTTATTTCAGACAGTGTATGCTTAATTTCTGACTGGTCCTTTTCCATTTTTTTGGCATTCTCATTAAGGTCCTTGAAGGTTTCACTAAGCTCCTCGGAGGTCTCGTCAAGTTTCTCGGCGGTTTTTAGAAGATTCTTAAGTAACCTTATAAATGTGGTTTTGAACTCTATGTCCAGTAGTTTGCTTTCCTCCATTTCTTTCATTTGTGACATGTTTCTTTGTCTCCACATTTTGTTGCTTCCCTGTGTTGATGGAGTGGTTTTCTGTGGTAGGTGACCAGTGGTTCAGCCTATCACCTGAGGTAGACACTCTTGGTGCACCCCTTTGTGGGCTGAGTGCAAAGTCTTGGTGTAGTTAAGCCTTGATTGCTGTTGGTACACTGGGAGGAATTGACCTCCAGGCCAATTGGCTGTGAGGACCCGCTGTGTCTATAATGGAAGAACTGCTGTGCTGGAGACATGCTTATGGGGCAGGACTTGCTTCAGTGGGGCTTTGGTGCTCACTGAGTCTGCCTCTTGAATGTGTCACTTATGGATGTGAGTAGTTGAAATCTGGTGTCGTCTCACACTGAACACTAGATACACTAGCTTCTGGATCTCCAATGGGGTGCAGGTCAGCTACTGTCTGAGGCCACCCAGCAGGAGCTACAGCGAGAACTACAGTTTTCTCCTCTTTGCTTGGGGTTTGGAGGTTTTGGAACTGTCTGACCAGAGCTGCAGTTTGTTAGGTTAAGCTGCGATAGGACAGACCATTTATATGCAAAAGCCGCTGTGTGGAGCTTGGGTGGATTTGTAGATTGTGTGGGGCAGGGTCTCAGGGAGTCACTAGGCTAGGGTGTGGCAAACAGCGATGGCTGCCAGTCAGCCATCTCTGCATCTCTGCGTTTCCAAGTCCCTGTGTCCCGCCCCCCAGCACAGTAAACGATGATTGCTGCACGCACCTCTGCAAGAAAGCCACCCTCACTTTCTGACCCGATGGCAGACAGTCCAGCTTCTCCCCATAGGAGTTTGGGTCCCCAGTGTCTCCCCAGAAACTGGAGTTCCGAGTAATCGGGAGCTTGTCTCCCTTCAGGTTGAAAAAAGCAGCGCACCCAGTCGCCCGCCACCAGCCCGATTCACGCGCCTCCGTACCTCAGCTTTTCAGCACTTGTGCACGTCTCAATGCTCTTTTCTCTTTCCTTCTAGTTGTAGAACTTCCACTCAGCCAGCTTTCCTGTGGTTCTGGGTGATAGACGTTTTGTCTTTTAGTTGTAGTTTTGAAATTGTTGTGCGAGACAGCAGTTTAGGTGTTTACCTATGCCGCCATCTTGGTAGGTTCCTGATCTTAAAGGGACCTTGTTCCAGAAATTGGGTGTATACTCTTCTGTGTCAGTCACAGGTGGTGACCAAAGTCATGGCTTGGACTTAGCTCCCTCCCAGTCCCTTTTCTGCTTTGCCTTTTCAAAATGAAGACTTGCATTCTTTTGTCATTAACATTATTGTTGCAGTTTGTCCCCAGAGTCTTTGTGTCTGCTCTGCAGTGTGAGGCCAGAATCCTCTGTATTTGGGGGATGGCAGGAGTGGATTGGTGTATGTTGCCCCTCCCCTCTTCAATTTTGATCTCTGGGGCAGGCCTTCTGCTATCTCTAGGATGTTGTTCCTTCTCTCCTTTGAGCACTTAACTCTGCCCACGCAATACCCACTGCTGGGTGGAGGATGTGCAGCAAACATCTTAACAGCATGGCAGAGTGTAACAAATAAGGAAGGGCACTAATGGCCACCAGGCTTCCTCCATGTGCAAAGTACATCATCTTAAGTGGTTTCCCAGCAACCGCATGAGGGCCAGTGCTGGTCCACAGCAGGGTTCTCTGGGCCTAGGAATTGAGGGACAGTGGGGGAGATTTCTATAAAGCCAAGAGAAAAGGAGGCCCTTTTGTCCTCAGATTACCACCTTCCCACTCTTTCTTTGTTAAAATGGCCTTTTCTCTATGATGCTGATACAAGAAGGCAGTCTTTTTATTTATTTATTTACTCAATTATTTTTTGTTTGGCAGCACTAGACTGATTTGCCTAGTGTTATTTTGGTTGGTTGGTTGGTTTTGTTTTGCTTTTAATTTTACTGGCCCAGCACATCCCTAAATCTGGGAAACACTGACATCTTATTCTAGGAGGGGTTTTATCTTAGTTAATAGTCCTAACAATTTTGTGAAATAGATATGATTGTTCCCATTGCATGGATGAGAAA